>NC_046325.1:9181750-9279250 GCF_009819535.1 Lacerta agilis | reverse complement strand
AAAGCATAGAACCGTTAAATTACGACTCTGCTGACTAGCACTGGTATATACAAATTCAACTTTACGAATTCATTTCCCCAGAAACATATACATGTAATCAAATCAGCTCTTTTCTGGATATTGTGGGTGGCTCTTAAAAGAGCCTTTGTTATCTGTTTTGAAATTGTTGTCTTTAAAACGAATTTACTTGGCCTTCGCTTTATGGCTCTCGGTTTTCTTGGGAAGGAGCACAGCCTGGATGTTAGGCAACACTCCGCCTTGAGCGATAGTGACTTTGCCCAGAAGTTTGTTCAGCTCCTCGTCGTTGCGGATGGCGAGCTGCAAGTGGCGAGGGATGATCCTAGTCTTCTTGTTATCCCGGGCAGCGTTGCCGGCCAACTCCAGGATCTCAGCAGTCAGGTACTCCAGCACAGCAGCCAAGTAGACGGGAGCTCCGGCTCCGACGCGCTCTGCGTAGTTCCCTTTGCGCAGAAGACGATGCACTCTGCCTACAGGAAACTGCAGCCCGGCACGAGAAGAGCGAGTCTTGGCCTTGGCACGAGCCTTGCCTCCTTGCTTGCCGCGTCCAGACATGATACCAACTTCTAAAACACAACAACAAACCGAGATGAGAAGCCAGAAAGGTAAGTCGAAACATGGCGATTCTGGCCCTTTTATACCCTCCCTGAGATTCACCCTCTGCAATTTCGATTGGCTGAACGCCGAAAGCCTTTACAGCGTCCAATGAAAGAGCGGCTTCTCATTGTGCCCAATGAAAACGCCACGGTCTCACGTCACCCATTGTGATGATTGGTTGGTTTCCAGAAAACCTTTTGTGCGCGTTGTGCTTGCTTAAACAGGAAGCCTAAAGCAGCCAATAGGAAAGCGGGAAGATTGTGCGCCGAACGGCGGGTGACGGTGAATAAATAGGCGTGCCGCGAAGACTTTGCTAGCATTTGCTTTTTAACCCATATTCCCAGTTGGTTGCGCATTCAGCATAGCAGGATGCCGGATCCAGCTAAATCCGTGCCTGTTCCGAAGAAGGGCTCCAAGAAGGCCATCACCAAGACGCAGAAGAAGGGCGACAAGAAGCGCAAGAAGAGCCGCAAGGAGAGCTACTCCATCTACGTCTACAAGGTGCTCAAGCAGGTCCACCCGGACACGGGCATCTCCTCCAAGGCCATGAGCATCATGAACTCCTTCGTCAACGACATCTTCGAGCGCATCGCGGCCGAGGCTTCCCGCCTGGCGCATTACAACAAGCGCTCCACCATCACCTCCCGGGAGATCCAGACCGCCGTGCGGCTCCTGCTGCCCGGAGAGCTGGCCAAGCACGCCGTCTCCGAGGGCACCAAGGCCGTCACCAAGTACACCAGCTCCAAGTAATTCCTTAATTGGCACAACAGTTTTTTAAACAAACCAACGGCTCTTTTAAGAGCCACCCACTTTCTCTGCAAAAGAGCTAAATTTGCTAGAAAAACTTAAGATAAACCGTGAGCTTTATGTGTTAACTGTCCTGTGGAAATAAATGCTTACCCCTAAAGCTAAGCTTTTGCTTTTCATTCGGAGCCTGCAAATACAGTAAAGTTCTGTTTTGGTAGGGAGACGGTTTTTTTTGCTCAGATGGGACACATTCACCTTCGCTAAAATGCAATAACTTAATTCTATTAATTGTATTACCTTTAAATCGTGGCACAGCTCTTATCACTTGTGAATTAAACAAAAGAGCCCGAGGCTTCCACCAGAAAAATTTACACTGGACAGATGAATTTTTAGAATCCATCTGGCAAGTTATTTCTTCCTTTCTCTACTTCTCTCCCCCCCCATGCATTTTTGTTTCCAAATTTATTCCTCCCTCCCCATTTCATACAAGTCCTTTTCAGTCTCCACTTGAAGTCAAAAAGCTCATACTGCTTTGCGTGCTCCAGAACTTAACTCGCTTTCCCCAAATCTCCATTTATTGAAATCACCAACTTGCTTCCATCTTCCCTTCATTCCCACCTTTTTCCAAAGTCTGCCTCACAGAAATGTGTTTAGTGGTATGTTTGGCCAGTAAGGCAGATGTTTCACAGAAACATTCCTCTATTGTTGTAGGGAGGGAGCCCCCAAGCCCATCTTCTGATTAGGGTTACAGCTGTTCAAATACTTTTAAAAAAATCATTATGCCAATTCCTTTTCAATGAAGTAACGTTTTGTGTAAATTTGCATTTGTTTAGGGACCCAAGTTCTGGTGTTCACCTAGGTCTCAAAATATTCTGAAAGGGGACATCAGTGCTGCATGTTAAATTTGCAGACTTTTCTGAGAGTACTAGCAATCAGCAATAACTGATTGGAACACCCAAAGTCTGATTAGATTCCGGTCACTGCTGGTAACCCATCAATTCAATAATCATGTGCAGTAGTACTTACTCTTGTGGGATAATATCCAGCTTCCTTTATTCACAATCTTTTAACTTGGGTCACTATAAGAAAACTCCTGCAACCAATGTGGTACAACATGTGGGTTCCCCACTTCACAGACAGTATGCAGGAGTTTCCTTATAGTGACCCAAGTTAAAAGATTGTGAATTAACTATTATTCTAGGTTAGTTGGAAAAGTTGAAATAAGCTGAGTTCAAATCACAGCTCAGCTAACCAAGGTGACCTTGGGCCAGCCACAGTCTCGCAACATAACTCTACTTCACAGGGTTGTTGTGAAGATAAAAATGGAGAGGGGGAGAACCACATTGAGCTCCTGGTTGGAAAGGTGGGATATAAACATAATATAAGAATATGTGTAATAATGCTTTAATGATAAGCATTTCGCAGAAGCAACTTCACAACTTCTTTTCCACCTCTTAATGCAGGGGTCAGCAACCTTTTTCAGCCGTGGGCCAGTCAACCATCCCTCAAACCATGTGGTGGGCCGGACTATATTTTTTATGGGGGGGGGGGTGAACGAATTCCTATGCCCCACAAATAACCCAGAGATGCATTTTAAATAAAAGCACACATTCTACTCATGTAAAAACACACTGATTCCCGGACCGTCCGCAGGCCGGATTGAGAAGGTGATTGGGCCGCATGCGGCCCCCGGGCCTTAGGTTGCCTACCCGTCTTAATGTAACATAGGTTTGCTAAACAAGTGTAGACTGTATGCTGGTTATCCATGTGGCTGTATTCACATGAGCAAAGGCAGGCAAGCAGCATGAGGAGCTTCAACTCATGCTAAGGTGCAAAATCCTACAGGAACATGGGAAGAGCTTGTTGGGTCAGGCCAATGGCCTATCTAGCACAGCATCCTGTTATCACAGTGGCCAACCAGATGCCTGTGGGAAACCAGCAAGCAGAAACTGAGCATGAGCACTCTCTTCTGCAGTTTCCAACAACTTGTATTCAGAAGCATTTGTATATATAAAAGAAACTGTTTCAAACACTGCATATTTGTGGTCCCCCCCAGTACCCCCCCCGGATCATCCAGGATCTAGAAAATACCTTGACCCAGCCCCTTCTGACACAATCTGTGGTAAAGTGCCTGGCTATTTATTATCTCAGTGTTTTTCAACCTTTTTTGGGCAAAGGCACACTTGTTTCATGAAAAAAATCACGAGGCACACCACCATTAAAAAATGTTAAAAAATTTAACTCTGCGCCTATATTGACTATATATAAAGTAATTCTCTTGAATAGGAATCAAATAAACACATTTTTTCCCACGGCACACCAGGCAACATCTCACGGCACACTAGTGTGCCGCGGAACAGTGGTTGAAAAACACTGTATTATCTGAATCTTTACTGGAGGCCCTCACATAGCCTGTTCTGCAACCTCTTTTGTGTTAAAGAGGTTGTTAAGCTGACAACACTTTGTTGAATTGATGTTACAGTACAAACGCCGGCTCCCTCGGCCTATAGAGCGAGATGAGCGCCGCAACCTCAGAGTCGGACACGACTGGACCTGATGGTCATGGGTCCCTTTACCTTTACCTTTACCTGAAGATATCAAGCTGCAAGATATTTCAGCAACTGGGTGCAGTTTTGCAGCACCAGTGATGCCCTGTTGTCCATCAAAATAGCTGACCTCAAGTGAATATACCAAAGATGTATCACGAAAGTGTTTTGTCCACAGCTCCGCTCATTAGGACTTTTTCAACACATCTTCATTAAACTCTGATAAGTGTTGAGGATCACAAAAGTTATCTGACATCTCTAGGTTTAAGTGGTCTCCTATTCTAATGTGTATAATGGAAAAGCTACGGCATCTGTGCTTCTGTTTGCTAGGTGAATACACAGCTACAGGAAGCCTGCTAGAAAATAAAAATGGGCAAATCCATGTATGTAGCATTTGCACACACACAAAAAAACTTTTTGTGCATCTCAAGATATTTCCTGTTCACCCTCCCTTTACAAATATGGAGTGTATTCACCCCCCCCCTTTTGTATGGGCACAGTAGACTTCAGGGTCTTCACTTTCTATGAAAAACATCAAGAAGTTGGGAAGCATGATGGAGGAAGAAAACTAACAATAAATGTTAGTGTTTCGGAATCTTAGCCCCCTTTCTTTCCTGGACATAATAGCTAGGAAGGCTGGCTATGTTCATCCTTACTTTTTAAGCAACTCAGTTGTATATACACACTTGGGAGTAAGCCCTGTTGTACTCAGTGGAATTTACTTCCGAGTGGCCAGTGCTTATAGTTGCACTATTCATTTTTCATAGTGTATTTTGTGATATATCCTATATACATAATTAGGTTATGCTTCATTTTATAATTGGTTATTATTTGTTCCTGGTTGATTCCTGCGTACATACATACCACAAGCCGCTTTCAGCTATTCTGTCATATATATATATATTATATATATATGTTAAAAAAAATGTAACGCGAATGATATCTTGTCACCACCAAAACGCTCTAAAGCGAGAAGAAAGTCCATGAAGGCGCCAACAACAATTTCAAATTGAAAGGACAACGAGGGCACCGATTGGCTGGTTTGAAACTACCGAAATCAATTCTCATTGGATAGAACCAAATTTGCCCGCCAAGGTTTTTTTTTTCCTGGCAATTGAGCGGGAGGCCCCGCCTCTTAGTTTTCATTCTGGTCGGATTACATTCTATAAAATGTGGCTCGTTAGGCTGCAGCATCACATTTGGTTGGTGCTGTAGTGCTTGTGAAGATGTCAGGACGTGGGAAGGGCGGCAAGGGGTTGGGGAAAGGAGGCGCCAAGAGGCACCGCAAAGTGCTCCGCGACAACATCCAGGGCATCACCAAGCCCGCCATCCGCCGCCTCGCTCGCCGCGGAGGAGTCAAGCGCATCTCCGGGCTCATTTACGAGGAGACCCGCGGCGTCCTCAAGGTCTTCCTCGAGAACGTCATCCGCGACGCCGTCACCTACACCGAGCACGCCAAGAGGAAGACTGTCACCGCCATGGACGTGGTGTACGCTCTCAAGCGCCAGGGACGCACTCTGTACGGCTTCGGCGGCTAACGGGGCCTCGGCTTCCATAGCCAAAAACAACAACAAAAAAGGTCCTTTTCAGGGCCACCCACCTTTTCCGGAAAAGAGTTAGTCGCTGTCTTTGTTCTAATAAAAATTCAATAAATCGAGCACTTTCAAAAATAAAAGTGGAGAGAAGGAAATGCTTAGAACATACTAGCCAGGGAAGGTTTTTTTTGCCACCAAGAAGCCTTTACTTCTGATAAAATAACCCGCCACTTCATATTCGCCTCTATTCCTGCGTAGTGTCTATTCCCTTTAAATGCTCTCCTTTCGTCTTAATTGGGTCAAAGCAGCTTTTCTTGTTTGTCGAGTGACGACTTTAAACTTTATTGGCCGAAGAATGCAGTACGGTCTTGAAATTGCTAAGTTGCTCGTTTCCAGAACTGATAGCTTTTTTAAAAAAAAAACGTCATCCTTTATATGCTGACAATACAGAGGGTGCCACGTGCAGCAGAGTGGCGCAGCGGAAGCGTGCTGGGCCCATAACCCAGAGGTCGATGGATCGAAACCATCCTCTGCTATTTTTTTTTTTTAAAGCTGTCTTTTTCTGCTAATTTTTTTTTTAAATCTTCCTTTATTTTACATTCACTTTTTGTGTTTTTTTAACTGCATAAAGCAATGTATTGGGGTTTCTAAACATGCTTTCCTGGGAGTCAGTCCTTCTGTACTCCAGCCAGATTTCTGAGTAGATTTGCATAAGTACAATTAAAAACGCTGCTATAAATCAACGAGGCAAGAAATTAAGGACGGGATTTATTTTCTTCCTGATTTCCTGCGAAGTTCCACCGAGGAAGCCTCCACCTTCAGTTCCCTGTAACTTTATTTGAGCGACTATTTTATTTTAAAGAAAAATAGGGAGCAACATTAGAGGTAGGAGAAAACGTATTTTCAGAAATAAGTTAGCAGAGGATGGTTTCGATCCATCGACCTCTGGGTTATGGGCCCAGCACGCTTCCGCTGCGCCACTCTGCTGTATGTGAGTGGCTGTGTATTGTCAGTATATAAAGGATGAAGTCTCTCTCTCCCCCCCCACCCCCACCCCCACCCCCACCCCCACTCCAGTACTTCAAAAGCGAAGTAACCTCAGTACCTTACTTTTGGGGGGGTGAATTCCTGCATGAAGTGGCAGATTAAAATCGTAAAGCTTAAACCCTGGTGCTTCCTACTTTACAATCCTACCTGTGTGTGATTCAATGAGTTTTATTTTCAAAAAAGATTTATTATCTGTAAAAAGACACATCTATATAAAGAATGGGAGCGAGTCCCATTCAAGTCAGTATGACTTTTACACCTGAGTTAGGCATGGAGGATGGCGCCGTCAGTGTTAATTTTAATCTAGGGGTAGGGGGAGAAAAATGAAATCATCCTTTATGAAATGGCGATGTATAGTAGAAAAGACAGAAAGGCTGGTATTTTCTCTTGCCTTGTTCTGTGTAAAATATAAGCGATGCATTTTGAAAATAAACTTGTTATCTGTGTTGGTCGCTGTATGTTATCTTTCAAGGTCCCTCCGTAGTGGCAGATACTTTTCATGGTCTGCACGCACGTCTGAGTCCACTTTTTATTTTTATTTTTTGTTTTTAGTAAGCAGGATGGCTTATTTCTAGCATCGGGGGATCTGCAACATTTGACACCACTTTGAGTCAGTCACTTCCAAGGTTGTTTTTGTGTGTGTGTGTGTTTAAAAAGAAGATCTGTACTGTACAGGATGACCTTGTAGCAAGCAGATTGTGTGTGTTTCATAAAAGTTTTGCTGCGGAGCACCTATTTCCTGTTTGTGGAGCAGGAGGAGGTTGACTTGGGACGGGGGGCGATTGCAGTTGCGCTAGAAATTCATAAAGAAATTGCCATTCTTTATGAATACACAAACGACTGAAAACTGAACTTCTCTCCAGCCCTGCCCTGCCTCAAATATCCAGGGATAGGCGTGCTATTCTACTTACTAGATAGACAGCAGATGTGGGGAACTCTTAGCCCATCACAAGTTGCTGAACTACAACTCCCATCGGCTGCAGTAAACCTGGCCAATGGCCAGGGGTGGTGGGAGTTGTAGTCCAGCAGCACCAGGAGGTCCAAAAGTGCCTCACTCCTGCGCTATAGCCTTCCCCAACCTACTGCCCTCCAGTGCTTGGGGCTACAACTCCCACCAGCTTGAGTCAGAATGCAGGAGTGCTAGTCCAAAACATCTAGAGGGCACCAGGTTGAAGACGGTGGGTCCGCTACACTAAAAAAAAAAAAAGCAAGAGTTTTAAGGCACCTTCAGTCCCAATGTTGTTATGCAAGAAGCTTCTTGTTGACCACAATCTGGTTTATGTCATTGCATATGGGGGTGTGGGGTACTTTTGATTCTCCAGATGCTGCTGAGATACAACTCTCATCCTGCTTAGTCCTTAGCCAGGCTTGCTAGGGCTGATCAGAGCTGCAGTTCGGCTACATCAGCTACATCTACTCTTCCTAATGGCGATTCCCAGCATGCGGTGTTCAAAGGTATATTGTCCCCAGCAGCAAAGGTGGATCATAGCAATCGTTATAAAAAAATAATAATGAAAGGCGCAAATACAGAATGGGTGACACCTGGCTTGAGAGCAGTACATGTGAAAAGGATCTAGGAGTCTTGGTAGACCATAAACTTGACATGAGTCAACAGTGTGATGCAGCAGCTAAAAAAAGCCAATGCAATTCTGGGCTGCATCAATAGGAGTACAGTATAGCATCTAGATCAAGGGAAGTAATAATACCACTATATTCTGCTCTGGTCAGACCTCACCTGGAATACTGTGTCCAGTTCTGGGCACCACAGTTCAAGAAGGATACTGACAAGCTGGAACGTGTCCAGAGGAGGGCAACCAAAATGGTCAAAGGCCTGGAAACGATGCCTTATGAGGAACGGCTTAGGGAGCTGGGTATGTTTAGCCTGGAGAATAGAAGGTTAAGGGGTGATATGATAGCCATGTTCAAATATATAAAAGGATGTCATCTAGAGGAGGGTGAAAGGTTGTTTTCTGCTGCTCCAGAGAAGCGGACACGGGGCAATGGATTCAAACTACAAGATTCCACCTAAACATTAGGAAGAACTTCTTGACAGGAAGAGCTGTTCGGCAGTGGAATTTGCTACCAAGGAGTGTGGTGGAGTCTCCTTCTTTGGAGGTCTTTAAGCAGAGGCTTGACAGCCATCTGTCAGGAATGCTTTGATGGTGTTTCCTGCTTGGCAAGGGGTTGGACTGGATGGCCCTTGTGGTCTCTTCCAACTCTATGATTCTATGTGGCTGGTAGTGCTATTCTCCATGGTAGTCTTATTGCGCAGATCATTAATGCCTATGATGGTCACGCCAAAGAACCATCTAGTCAAGACCAGCAGTGTTCTTATAGTGGTCCACCAGCTGAGGGGTGCCTACATGAAGCCTGGGAGAGACATGATAGATGTCTTCAAATATTTGACGGGCTGTCACACAGAACATGAGGGAGCTTGTGCCCTATATGGGGCAGGCAGGCCTAGATAACCAGCCTCATATAGCCAACATAGTTAAGTATAATTAATGCACACCAGGGTTAAAACCATAGAGTAACGTGCC
The DNA here is from genome assembly GCF_009819535.1 of Lacerta agilis. Taxonomy (NCBI): domain Eukaryota; kingdom Metazoa; phylum Chordata; class Lepidosauria; order Squamata; family Lacertidae; genus Lacerta; species Lacerta agilis. The sequence continues at coordinate 9,270,220 of NC_046325.1, read as the reverse complement.
TGGCCAGGCTTAGCTCACCTTGGGAGGCACTAGGTCAGGGGTCAGCAACCTTTTTCAGTCCTTCAGACCATGTGGTGGGCCGGACTATATTGTGGTTTTTTTTTGGGGGGGGGATGAACAAATTCCTATGCCCCACAAATAACTCAGAGATGCATTTTAAATAAAAGCACACATTCTACTCATGTAAAAACACCAGGCAGGCCCCACAAATAACCCAGAGATGTATTTTAAATAAAAGGACACATTCTACTCATGTAAAAACACGCTGATTCCCGGACTGTCCACAGGCCAGACTGAGAAGGCGATTGGGCCGCATCTGGCCCACGGGCCTTAGGTTACCTAGCCTGCACTAGGTAATCAAGTCTTTCTTCCCTTGGTTTACCTGATGAACCTGGCATGTGAAGAGGTATCAGCTGGTTGCCCCTCCTGAGCTCCTATACCAATAATTTAGAAACTTTCACCACTTTGCAACTAAGCTCAGTTTTACTGCCTGTGCAACTTTTCTGACTAACGTATGGAAAAACACACGAACTTGACCTTCGAAGAGTTTGTAGGTGGTAAACCGATTTTTAATTTGCCAAACGTGTGGTCTTTTCCTATGGTGGGGGAAGAGGGGTTTTGGAACTCTCTTTAAAGGGCACCTTTTAAGGTTCTACACAGCCTATCTTTCTTACTTGGCTGCATGCTTTGTGTTTTTATATATCTGCTGCGGTTCTCTCAGTTGGATCATGGCATCCAGTAATTCTCTTTTTACCGTATTGGCCTGAATATAAGCCTCACGTCCCGTCCCCCCCAATTCCAACCGTGAAAATTAGTGTGGCTTATATTTGCAACTTTATGGTACACAGCTAGGAGCTGATTCTAGCTGACAATAGGAATTTTGTGATTAATGACACGTTTCTTTGTGTCCTGAATTGTAAACTTTGGGGGCGAGGACTGTCTTATTGAGCTCTTCCAGCTGCTCCAGAAGAATACTCTTGGCCGAATAAAGAGCTAATAAAGGTAAAGGTAAAGGGACCCCTGACCATTAGGTCCAGTCGTGTCCAACTCTGGGGTTGCGGTGCTCATCTCACGTTACTGGCTGAGGAAGCCAGTGTACAGCTTCCGGGTCATGTGGCCAGCATGACTAAGCCGCTTCTGGTGAACCAGAGGAGCGCACAGAAACGCCGTTTACCTTCGCGCCAGAGCGGTACCTATTTATCTACTTGCACTTTGACGTGCTTTCGAACTGCTAGGTGGGCAGGAGCTGGGACCGAGCAACGGGAGGTCACCCCATCGCGGGGATTCAAACTGCTGACCTTCTGATCAGCAAGCCCTAGGCTTTGTGGTTTAACCCACAGCGCCAGGCGGTTCCTAAAGAGGTAATACTGCCCCCATAAATAAATGTGGGGCAAGATGTAGCAAAAGCCACGTGGGCTCAGACAAACCACACAATACAAGAGTCTTGCGTTCTGTGAAGGCCTGGCAGATGCCTCTTCAGAAGCTTAGGAAGCAGGGCATGATAGCAACAGCCCTCCCAAGCTGCTGCTCCAGTTATTCCGCTGGTACTTGGGAGATAGACTGCTTCTGAACATGGAGGTTTCATTTGGCAATGGTGGCTAACAGCCACCGCTGACTCTCCTCTGCCACACAATTCGTCAAATCTCCTTTTAGACTTCTCTAACCAAGTGACCTCTCGCGTCAGGGGATCCCATGCGTTCCTTTTGCATATCAAAACAGGGCTCCTTGCGCAGCTGCGACCGAAGGGGCAAGGGGGATAAAAATGAAGCACACAAGTCCTTCTTCGCCTGCTCGAAGGAATGTTTTTATTTGGGTAGCTTGTTTCGTTTTGAGCTTATTTCATGTTAGTGACTCGGGAGAGCAGTTAGGATTTTAAAAACAAGCTTTTCGAAACATCCAGTTAAAACGAGTCTAAAAGCTCTGAAAATGGCAAGTACTTGTTTTCTTTAAACTCCACCCCCCACCCCCCATGTTAGCACCATTTCTAAAGACAGACTCAATGCACAGCATCATCGCTAAAAGGGGATTTCTACAACTACAGGCCGCACATTCCGGCTTCATTCACAAAACTGGCTACACCAGGGGTTGCCAACCTGGTCCCTACCGCCCACTAGTGGCCGTTTCAGGATTCTAGGTGGGCGCTAGGGGGTTCTACGGCACAAGCTGAATCCTCCTGCCACCGAGCACTGGGGGGCGGTAAGGAAATATTACCATCGAGAAAGATGCATTAGTGGGCGGTAGGTATAAAAAGGTTGACTGCCCCTTGGCTACACGATGGAGGGCCGCTCAAATCTTTGCTCCTGAAGTCTGATGTAAGTGAATGGTGGTTTGCCGAGGACCTGCTGGGCCAAACATAGCGCCTGGCGGGTTGCGTTCGCCTCGGTGGGCCACACAAGGCAGGATCCTGCTCTAATGCACAGCAAGTCTTTCATCTAATAACGGTTGCAGCGGAGGAGTCCCGCCTGCAGAGGAAGCGACTCCTTCGTCCAATACGTCTCACAACAGCAACAACAACAACAACCAAAGTCCTTAACTTTAAAACACAACAGAAAAGATTTGCCACAGGTTTGGACTAAGCCCTACCCTCCCTCCTTTTTAAAAAGGTTAACACTTTTCTGCAAGGCGACTACGTCCACGACAGCTGTCCCCCCTTTCTGAGAACGGTTCAGCACATGGCCGTGCTCCTCACTGCTTTTCCTCCAGTTCCTCATCCGCCGTCAAAAGGTCTTCCTCGTCTTCCAGATCCAAGTCCTCCCTCGACCCCATGGCGCCTTGCGAAGAGGGCAGGTCTCCCAGAGAGAGCCTCCAGTCTTGCGGGACGAGGTGGCGATTCTTTCGGATGAAGGTCAGCATCTTCACGTTGGCCGGGGAGAGGTCCTTGGGGTGCCCTCTGTCCGCCAACGAACCGGAGCCGCCGAGGACGTCCTCGGAGGGCACCGACGTGGGCGGGCAACCGAAATGGAACAGGGCCACCTTGAAGAGGGCCGGCCAGACCCCCATCTTCCCCTGCCAGTACAGCATGGGGTCGGCGTTCTCCCCGACGTGGTCCACGTTGTCGTGGAGATACTCCTCCATCTCTCGCAGGGCCGCCGCCGCCCCTCCCTCGGACGCCATGCCCATGGCGGGGTCGCTCTTGGTAATCGCCCGCCAGCGCTTCATGGTGAACTGCCACGCCACCGAGCCGGGGGGTCCGCTGGAGCCGCTGGGCTGCTGCGGGGACGAGTGCCCCATCGGGGAGAACTCGGCGTCGGGCCCCGGAGGCACGTAGGACCTGGTGGCCAAGTCGAGGATGTGCTCCCTCAGCATGGCCGCATCGCCCGTGTCGGCACCGCCAAGCTTCATGGTGGTGATGTCCCTGAAGCGGGGGTCGAGGAAGGCGGCCACCCGGCAGATGAGGGTGCCCTTCATCTCGCTCAGCTGGTTTTGGGCTTCCAAGCAGTCCAGGGCCTGTGTGGTGAGGTGGGCCGCCGTGTTGTTGTTCTCCTGGTAGTACCTGGTCCTCAAGGCCCGCAGCTGCTCCTCCAGGAACCACAGCATAGGGAGAGCCTGGCAGAGAGTGGCGTCTGGGCGGGTGACCAGCGTGGCGGCGTCCTCAAAGGGCTTCAGGATCTCCACCAAACACTTCACCACCTTCCAGTCCGGTGTCGTCAAGTGCAGCAAGGCGGCCTCCTCGTCTTGCTCGAAGATGGCGCTGACGGCTTGCCGCTCCCGGTAGAGGCTCTCCAGCATCCGCAGCGTGGAGTTGGATCTCCGGGGAGGCTCTTGCCCCGCCGGCTGCCGGTGCGAGCCCAGGATGGCCTGCGCCTCCAGCAGGCGGCGCCGGACCGTCGTCGAGCGCTTGTAGCGGGTGCAGATCCTCCGGGACGTCTTCAGCAGCCGGTCAACATGTGCGTCGGCTGCCAAGAAGGCCTTCACCACCAGCTTCAGGCAGCGCGCCAGGCAAGGGACGTACTTGAGGCGCAGCTCGCGCACAGCCTTTGCCGTGTTGGCCCCATCGTCCAGGACGACGCCCCCTGTCTTCAGGTCATAGAGCCAGTCTTGCAGCACCTCCCTCAGCTTGTGGCAGATGTCCTCGGCCGAGCAGGGCCCCTCAAAGGCACACACTGACAAGGTGGCGTGATGCCGCGAGAGGACGCCCGCCGACTCGGCCACCCAGTGCCCCGTCACCGACATGTAGGAGGCCGTCTGCCGGCCCGACCAGGTGTCTATGGCAATGTGGACTGTACGGCCCACGCTGCCCACCACCGCTTGGCGGACGGCTCGGGACACCACCTTGGACAGTTCGGGCACAGCCTTCGTGGCGAAGAACGCCCGCCCAGGGATTTTCCAGCGGGGCTGGGCGGTGGCCATCAGCCGGCGGAACCCCTCGCTTTCCACGTACGACGGGGGCTGCATGTCCACAGCAAGCATCCAGGCCGTTTCTGAAGCCAGCTGGATGGCTGCCGAGTGCGTCGGCGGGTAGTATGGCTGGTTCCTCTCCTGCCGAGCGGGCTGGAAGGCCGGGGCGGGTGGCTCGGTGACCACGATGGTCGGGCCGTGCGGCCTCTCCTTCAGGGGCATCAGGGGCGAAGGAGGGACCACTGCGACCCCCGGCAAGTGGAGCCCGTGGTGCACCTTCAGGTGTTTATGGAGGGCCGTGGTGCCAGGGCGGGTGCCCCCATCCTTGCCCCTGCGGACCCGCTTCTGGCAAGTGCTGCAGACGGCCACGCACGGCTCCCTGGGATCCAGGGTGAAATAATCCCACACGGCCGAGGTGGTTTTCTTGGGGGCGTGTGTGGGGATGCCGTCCACCACCAGCACTTCCCGGTCGCGCCCGCGCTTGTGATGGTGGTGAGAGGCCGAGACGTGCGTCATGGGGGTGAAGAAATGCACCATCTCGATGCCCGCCCTGCCCATGGTGCCGGCGGGCATGTAGGTCCCCGGAGGAGCAGACTGGGGGTGGAGGACGTGGGGCGGGGAGAACGACACTCTCTCAATGACCTCCTCTCCGTCGTCGTCGTCCTCCTTCTTGAGGTACGAGAGCATCTCTTGAGCCTCGGGGTGGCCGGGCTCCTTCGCCCCCAGGTGGTTGGACGCTGCCGGAGAGAAAGCGCCCAGCTCTGCCGCGTCCTCGTCCTCCTCGTCTTCTTTCTCCTTCAGGTAGGAGAAGAGGTCGTGCACGGTTGTCGTCGACGGGCCGGGTTCCTCCTCCTCCTTCATTGCCGGCTGCAAAGAAACCGCCGGGGCAGCCATGACGGGGAACGGTTCCCGGGAAACGCTGGCCTCTGGCGCGCCTGAGAAGTGAGGCTCCTGGAGGTGGATGGCCATACCTCTCCGGGGAAATGTCGTCAGCTGGGCTCTTCTGCCCCGGCCTCGCCTTGGCATCATGGCAGAGGAGCCCTGGAAAGGGGAGGAAAAGAAATACAGGCGTTTCACTCCAGGCAGGTTCTCTGATCACTCAGAAGCCCAGCGGCTTCTTTTAAAACCAGGCGCTCAAATGCAGGAAACAAAGGGCAATGTGTTGTCCCATCTTCCTCTCCCCTCCCATACCCACAACTTTTCACACCACAAGGGTGGGACATCTCTTTCAGCTCAAGGTTCACATTACCTTCTGGGCAATCTTTCACTGAACGAAACATCTGATAGCCTATTAAATGTGTTCCAAAACTGTTACTGCTTTGCTTTTGCTCTCATCATAGAATTGTAGAGCTGGGTGGGACCCCCGAGGGTCATCTAGTCCAACCCCCTGCAATGCAGGAATCTTGCCCACAGCTGTCCCCTGGGTGGGCTCAAACCGCCGACCTTCTGGTGAACAGGCAGATGCACTGACCCATTGTGGCATTATGTATTTTCTGGGTTTTTTTTTCCCCTCGTGAACTGCCCTTAGATCTACCGATGAAGAGCAGTAAGCAAATTTTAATGATGATGATGATGTAGCCCTGGTTTAAAGAGAAATTTGGTGCCTTGCTTTTATATCTGAGTTTCTAACTCTGTTTTGCACTCACCACCATATATAGGCCTCAGAATCCTGGCTACACCAGACTCGATCCCTGACCTCTCTTGCTGATCGGACACAGGTTCGAGTCCTCCAACCAAGGTTGTGCAGACCCTGGCTAAGCTATGCTGCTCCTCCGAGAGGGTGAGCCACCAATGTGATAACGGAGCTTCTTACACTGGTCTGGTGGTGCCAGTGTGGCCCACTCCTCTCACACTGCACTGCCGGAACATCTCTTCAAAGCATAGACTCGTAGGGCAAGAAGGTACTCTAAGGGTGATCTAGTCCAACCCCCCTCCTTAAGGCTGCCCCCAAAACAATTGGTTGTCTACACTGCTAGCCCTACTCAGAGTAGATCCATTACAAATACCGGTAACGGACCTAAGTTAGTCATGTTCATTATTATTATTAGACTTGTTTTGTCACTTGGTAACTAAAGGCAAAGTTAGATAAATAGGTACCACTCCGGCGGGAAGGTAAACAGCGTTTCCGTGCGCTGCTCTGGTTTGCCAGAAGCGGCTTTGTCATGCTGGCCACATGACCCGGAAGCTGTACCGGCTTCCTCGGCCAGTAAAGCAAGATGAGCGCCACAACGCCAGAGTTGGACACGACTGGACTTAATGGTCAGGGGTCCCTTTACCTTTAACTAAAGGCAAGCAACTTTACAACACATTTGAAAGCATTAATATAGAGGCGTTATAGCATAAAAACAAAACAACCTCCGTAACGGCCACTGAACTTTAATGGGTCTACTCTGATTAGAATCACAGAATTGTTGGAGGACTTGCATTGCATACAATCCAAAAATATTAATGACCGCAGTGACTTTTAGCATCATCGTACTGTTTGTAATCTTACTGCCTTTTGCATTTTAATAAATTTGACAACTGCCCAGAGGATTTAGCTAATGGGCAATATAGAAATGTAATTAATAAATGCTGTACTATATATTTCGGACATTGAGGCCATGGTTTATGTCAGGGGTCGGCAAGGTTTACCTCGCCTGGGCCGGCTCACTCCAGCAGAGATCCCTCCGTGGGCCGGATTGTGAGCGTGCACATCCAGCGTCGGCGCAGATGCAGCGCGCAGGGACTCACTGAGTGGGCGGCTCGGTTTGGGGGAGGCTCGTGGGCCAGTTAAACGACCCCCGTGGGCCGCTTGTGTCCCATGGGCCTTAGTTTGCTGACCCCTGGTTTATGTAGTCAAACCAGAATCATTTGCAAACTGCAGGCGTGGGGAAAGCCAAGTTTTATAGGTAAAAAAAAATATGGGGAGGTGGGATAGGAAGAGCCCAGTGACCACTGAGTGGGATCAACGGCCAGACAACCCTACTGACTTTTGGGAGCAGGAAAATGGTAAATAAATGGGGTTGGGTGGGTATAGAGTGGGGCTGGAATCCTCCATCGTAGCTCTTCACACACTATTTTTGTTGCTGACTCAATTTCTCCAGTTGTTTTCTTACGGTGCTACTTCATGCTCATGGCATTTTGCAAAGAGATAGGTCAGATCTCTGCCTCCAAGAGGCTTACAATACAGTGGTACCTTGATTCTCAAACGTCTTGGTACTCAAACAACTTGGAACCGAAACACTGCAAACCCAGAAATAAGTGTTCCTGTTTGCCAGCTTTCTTCAGAAGCCGGATGTGCTCCATTTTGAGTGTTACACTTCCGTTTTGAGTGTTTCGCTTCCGATCTGAGTGCCACACTTCTGTTTTGAGTGTTACGCTGAGGTCTGTCTGTTTTTGCTATTTATCTTGCATTTTTGTTTTTGCGGCTCTTTTTTTTGTTGACTGTGTGGAACCCAGTTCAGCCACTGATTGATTGACTGTGTGACTGCAGTACATTGTTTGTTGCTTTCATTTTACGGATCGATGGTCTCGTTAGATAGTATAATTCATGTTAAATTGCTGTTTTGGGGGTTGTTTTTAAAAGTCTGGAATGGATTGGATTAATCCGTTTTGCGTTACTTTCTATGGGAGAGCACGTCTTGGTTTTGGAACGCTTTGGTTTTGGAACGGACATCCGGAACGGATTAAGTTTGAGAACCAAGGTACCACTGTATATAGAAGCCCTCTATATTCATCGGGGAAATGTTGGAGGGGATGTTAGTACCGTCTACTGCCAGCAGCTCTCCCGGGGGGTTCGGCCAGGCAGGCGACATTCCCAGCCCTACGTCCCTATGCACCTTCTACATGCATGGCACATGCTCCACTGCTGAGCTACAACCCTTGGTGGCAGAGGTGCCGCTACTCTAGAAGTAACTCCCTCTCTAAAGAAGTTCACCCAGCGTAGCCTTTCGCAGTCCTCCTCCAGGAGCAGGAACAAAACATTCCAATATCCAAAGGTGTTTAAAGCTAGTTGGCAAATCCCACCACCGATTTTCCTTTCCTAGCAGCTTGACACAAAGCTCTTTGATAGCAGGAACAACGAACCCTACACTTCGTTGGGCTCCAAACTCTCCCCCCCCCAGCCAGCATGCCCAATGGTCAGGGAGGATGGGAGCTGGAGAAACAGAGGAGGACCCCCCCCACACACACACTATTGTTCATATCTATCTATTCTGATTGTCAGGTAATTAATAAACAAAGGAACAATACTGTTTCATTCAACCTGTTACAAGCCTTTCAACATGAAGGGAAGCAGGACAGAGAAGTTCCCCTAACATGGGAAATGTAGAGACTAGCTCTAGCCTACCTTACAGGGTTGTTGTAATTTTTATTTTTATTTTTAGAAGCTAGACAAATATGGATGAAATCTAAAACGTTGCTGCTGAAGAGAACAACAGACAAATAAATAAATAATTTTAAAAGGGAGGGGGGGTCGCCATTGCTACACCTTACCCCTCCCTCCTCCCCAAAGGAGTATTCTTTAACTGAACTCTCAGTGGCCTAAAAGGAGAGGCAACGCCTTTCTCTGACACCGAAGCACGGGAGACGAAAGCGATCTTTGCCCTTAAAAGCGGGGCACACTCACCAATCCAAGATGGAAGCTGCGCCGACTATCAGGAACAACCCAATCCCTCAGTTTTTTTCCCCTTTCAGAGATGGCTTGCAACTAAGCGATATGCCTTATTGCAAAAAGACGCACACGCGCAAAAACGACGCCCGATTTTAAAAATACAGATTATCATTTATTTATTTTTAAAAATCTTGCAGGCTATCTATTCCAAAACGATATATTAAAACGTAAAAAAGGGAACAAAAAGCACCCGGAAGAAAAACCTAACACCCGGATGTTAAAAAAAACTAACTAACAGGAAACCTCACTTCCCATATTTCTTTATCTCCTTCCGCAAAATTCATTTCACGACCCACACTTTCGTAGGTTTGCTTGGCGAGGGATTGGGAGTTAAGTGTCGATTCTTGTGCATAGCTCCTTGGAAGATTTACTGAGATTTACTCCTAGCGAGGTGTGTACAGGAGTGCATTCGCAGTCCTACACGTTTACTCACTGAATTTTTCTGGGGCATTAGTACCAGGTGGGTGGTGAAAGGAACTGAATCCAGCCCTTAGCGTAAATTCTCTTTTGCAATTATGGATCCTCGACATATATTGCAAGGAGAGAGAAATGCAACGATTGCTTTAATCCGCCCTGCATATGTCTCCCGTCCCCTGCTCCAATTAAATGAACCCATCAGCTGGTATTTCTCATGTACGTAAAATAAATTCACGTTTCTTGCTGTTTAAAAAATTTTCACGGGATAATGAACTACAGCCCTTAATTATTTTCCTTATGATAGCTTTGCAACCTGGCAAAAGTAGAGGAAAAGGCTGGATCTATCGATCTGATCTATCTAGCTCTGTTTGCTTGCTTTTCTAGCTAATATTTGAATATATAATCAGGCTGGCTTTTTAATTTGAGGCAGCAGCTGAGCTGTTTCGTTCACAAGCCTCCCGGGCCGCCCAACTGCACGCCAGGGTTCGAATCCTGGTCATTTACATATTTCGAACTCTAGAGAGTGACGCACGTTCACCGCCGTCCAATAGCGACGTCGCACTTTGGAGCCCTCATTTCCATAAGCGTACTATAAATACGGGAGCTCGCCAACAGCACCAGCAGTCTTGCTTGAGGCTGCAGTTGAGTGAGAAGATTGAAGATGCCTGAGCCAGCCAAGTCCGCTCCCGCGGCCAAGAAGGGCTCCAAGAAGGCCATCACCAAGACGCAGAAGAAGGGCGACAAGAAGCGCAAGAAGAGCCGCAAGGAGAGCTACTCCATCTACGTCTACAAGGTGCTCAAGCAGGTCCACCCGGACACGGGCATCTCCTCCAAGGCCATGAGCATCATGAACTCTTTCGTCAACGACATCTTCGAGCGCATCGCGGCCGAGGCTTCCCGCCTGGCGCACTACAACAAGCGCTCCACCATCACCTCCCGGGAGATCCAGACCGCCGTGAGACTCCTGCTGCCCGGAGAGCTGGCCAAGCACGCCGTCTCCGAGGGCACCAAGGCCGTCACCAAGTACACCAGCTCCAAGTGAACTGGGTGCCCTTTTTTCGGTTGCCTGGGAAAGTTATACAGAAACCCAAAGGCTCTTTTAAGAGCCACCCACTTTCTCATTTGAAAAGCGCTGTTCCGACTTGTATTAACTCTCAATTATTTTCTCTGCTGGGGGGTTTCCTTTGGTGTCCTGCTGCTGGGTTTCAGTGGGGAATAAGACCCAAAAAATGAGGGCGAGATCGGCTGTATATAACGTTACTCTTAAATCTGGGTCGACCAATTAATATTCGAGTTCCTTTATTTCAAAGGGCCTATTTGAGTCGGGCTTAATGTTACCAGTAAAATAGTAAGTGTGCATGCCAAAAATAAAAGGTATGGCGAGAATGATTGCTACTTCTGTAACCTGAAAGAACCTATTGGTTCAAAGCGCTGCTTTGCTATTTGGTCAGGAGAGGCTTTTGAGTTTCCCCGCGTTCTTCCTACCCTGATCCCTAGAGGTTCCTCAATGGCGTTTCCCTAATGATTATTCCCCCCCCCCCCACCATTAAATCCACGTTAGGGCGGCGAAGCCATTTTCCCTCATTCTTTTTCTAAAGGCGAATGACAATTAGGTCACGGCTGCAATCTTTGGCGCTTGCCTCTGAGTAGGTCTCATTGAACTAAATGGGGTTTGCTTCTGAAGTAGCCTGGATTGCGCTAGAAATACAGGTCCTGATCCGGCACCAAACGGCAGGTGGAAGTGATGCCCGAAGCTATTAAGCTACAGCTTTAATGTACTGTGATCTTGTTTTAAATTAGAGTGCAATCTTTGGCAGCAAGACAGCCAGCGAGTGATAAACTGTTTGAGAAGGCGTTTAGCAGTAGCCCGGCTAGCTCAGTCGGTAGAGCATGAGACTCTTAATCTCAGGGTCGTGGGTTCGAGCCCCACGTTGGGCGCGAAATTTTTCTTACGTTCTTTGGAAAAATATATCAAAGACCACTGTGGATGAACGATGCACGGTGCAAGCTCACGCTTTTTCCACGCGTTTCCTTTATTCAAATGGTAATAAGTGCCAAGACTCTCAGAATATTATGGACAGATGGTGAACTGTGTCACATGGCATAACTTTTAAAAAGGGCCTACACTGCAACTTGTATCCATGTCTTTTTTAAATACGCTCTTCATCAACACTTATATGACCTCTTCCCCATTTCCCACTATTTTTTTTAAGAGTCTAGTGCCACAAGTGGTTTCTGTTTGTGCTTTTTTTTCTTTCCTAAATTGCTTCACCACGCAAAAAGAAAAAAATTACAAACACCTTCTTTGCAAATTAATTTCTGGAGACTATGTCTGCTATGAAACACAGGAGTTGAAAGTAATCAAGAAGCCAGAAAACTATCGACTGTGTTAACAAAAGCCCAGTTTATTTATTTTATATTTTTAAGGCTGTTTTATGAGGTAGCTTTTCTTTTTTAAAGAAAATCGCAGAGGCCCCCGGATGACCTCAAACCACAGCCTTCAAGTTAACAGCCGAAGCCACTACTGGATTACACCGGTTGAAAATCAATGATAGTTTAAAAGATGAAAAAGTAATTTTCTTTATTGACAAAACTTACCATACCATAACCACCCTTCTGAATCAAACCAAAGGTCTATTTAGTCGAATATTCTGTACTAACTAGTCGGCATCCTGATACTTTTGAAAAAGTCCACCAGGAGAGCATGAAGACAACAGAGCCAGCTCCTGCTCTCTCCCTCTCAACAGCTGGTATTCACAGGTACACTGCACCTCAGAACTGAGGTTCCATCACAGACCGAATACCCGTTCCTTTGTCAACTCCTTGTAAAACCACCTAGTCTTGCGGCCATCATATCTGCCGACAATACATTTCATGAATTATGCGTGGTGTAAAGGACTTTCCTTTGTCCGTCCTCACACCGGTGCACATAAATTTCGCGGGATACACCTGAGTCCTTTCTGTGGAGGTCGAGTGGAGACTCCCTTTCCTATGTTTATTTGGGTTTTTTTTAATGAAGACTATACAGCACCTTTATAGTAAAAATAGAAAAGGCGTGTCTTTTTATTTAACTGGTATATTTTGACCATGGTCACTAAATGGATGGACTTTTGCTTAGAAACCGTATGGTCAAGAAAACAATCGCTTCTCCCCGTCGGGGAATCGAACCCCGGTCTCCCGCGTGACAGGCGGGGATACTCACCACTATACTAACGAGGAATACGCTGATAAGCTTTCAACAAAGTACCCTGCATTTCTGAGTATTGTCACCTGGAATGGGTCGATAAGGAACTAACCAATCCCTTTATGGCGCGCGAATTTAAAATGCTGAAATTGTCCTGATATAGCCCGTTATTTTATACTTTCAAGCAGTGTCGTTGGACACGTTTTGCCCTTACATAATTAAGATACGTTGATATTTCGTATCTATAAGCAAACTGGACATTATTATTTTTTAATCAGATTGTTAAATTATACTAGAGCTTTGCTCCGCATAGCATGGGCGCGCTTTTAAAAGGGGAGAAAAGTAGTCGCTTTGGAAAGAAGGACTGCATCATTTATTTAAAAAATAAAATTACTTCCAGTAGCACCTCAGAGACCAACTATGTTTGTTCTTGGTATGAGCAAACTTAGTTGGTCTCTTAAGGTGCTACTGGAAGTAAAAGAAAATATTTTGTTTTGACTATGGCAGACCAACACGGCTACCATCCTGTAGCTCATTTATTTACCTTGCATACATAAAACAAGCTCTAAAAGATTTAAAGAAACGTTTTCACTCTTCCTCCGCCCATCGGCAACACTCGCTAACTAAAACTTGAAGCGCTGAATCTTTTGAAAAGTCGAGGTATTTCCCGCAGCACTTTTCATCCAAAGGCTGCTCTCCATACTGCGTAGCAGGGTACCCTCCAACTCTATACAATTAATTATGCTAAAACCGATAGATATGCTATAACTGATAGATAACTGGGGCTGGTATATTTTATACACAAAAGCGTGATCAGATCTTTTACCGAGAAAGTGAGTGGCTCTTAAAAGAGCCTTTGGTTATGTGAGGAGGCGAAATTCACTTGGAGCTGGTGTACTTGGTGACGGCCTTTGTGCCCTCGGAGACGGCGTGCTTGGCCAGCTCTCCGGGCAGCAGGAGTCTCACGGCGGTCTGGATCTCCCGGGAGGTGATGGTGGAGCGCTTGTTGTAGTGCGCCAGGCGGGAAGCCTCGGCCGCGATGCGCTCGAAGATGTCGTTGACGAAGGAGTTCATGATGCTCATGGCCTTGGAGGAGATGCCCGTGTCCGGGTGGACCTGCTTGAGCACCTTGTAGACGTAGATGGAGTAGCTCTCCTTGCGGCTCTTCTTGCGCTTCTTGTCGCCCTTCTTCTGCGTCTTGGTGATGGCCTTCTTGGAGCCCTTCTTGGCCGCGGGAGCGGACTTGGCTGGCTCAGGCATCTTCAACAGTCGGATCACAAATACAGTAGAGCACAAAAGATAGAAGAATGATGGTGCTGAACCCGCTTTCCCTCTTTTATAGGCTGGATAATGTAAATGAAGTTTCCAAAATTCTTTGTTACGATTGGATGAAAAGTACGCTACCCTTACGCTATTGGAAGACAGCCTATGAATGTCAAATCTCGCGCTGCAATTGGGTGTTTTAAAGAAACGTTTCTTATTGGCCGTTTTTAAGAACAGTCAATTCTCATTGGCTGAAGGCGGCACCATTTTGATAGCAGGCCAATCCCTTTTCCCGCTTCTTTGGTACAGTGGCCCTTGCTATCAGACCCCGATCTCTTCTCATTCTCTAGGGAACTTTCTGCCCTGTTCTATGCTGCGTACGGGTCCCACGACAAAAATGTAAATTGGCAAAGTGCTGTTAAAAGTTGACTAATCGAAGTGTACGTTTCATACACTAGTAAGAGCTTGCACTAACGACCCCTAGGAAGGAAAAAGAATACTTGAGATTAAAATAAGGAAAAAGACTCAGATGTTCTGAGGTTAAGCTCGAATATAGAGCCGAAATAGCTCAGTTGGGAGAGCGTTAGACTGAAGATCTAAAGGTCCCTGGTTCGATCCCGGGTTTCGGCAGTTATTTTTTGGCTTTTGGTTCAGTTTGCTGTACTTTCAATTTCCTAGTACTTTATTTTATGAAGTTTTTGCTGTTAGCTTGAGTGTTCCTAAATTTTGTGCGTTAATGTCTACTTGTGCTTTAAAAAAATACACCCAGAAATTGCACATTTAAACGCAGACCAACGGTTGGAAATGCCTGGAGAATAGGTTGTGTGTTTAAGCGCAGAATATTAGTTCAGTTTTCCGTTGCAGCTGTTTTATGGTGAAACTACCAAATTCTTAGATTTACAATCTAATGTACATCTTCAATCTTGAGTGCAGTAAATTTAGCTGCAAGCATATTTTTCTGCCTTACAATAAATATGCTTAAAATCGTGCTGCAAACCTTGCATTGTTTTAATATAACGTAGGAGTAATTTTAAAAATCACTTAACAGTTGCACAAGTATTGTGAACCTACCCCATACCCTGATCCACAAGGCAGTTGAAAGGAAGCTACGTTGGAAACGCCCACTTGGCGCAAACTCATAATTGTTAAGCCTAAAACGAAAATCCAAGCACATTATTTGTATTCGCTTCTTGAAAACAAAAGCATTATCGTTCATTTTTAGGAAAATGCGGGCAACCCACCGCTACAGAAGGCAATGAGTATTTAAAAGGAAAATACGTACAAGGAAATTGAGTTTACCACTATCGTAACAGAACAAAATAACCAAGGCTCTTTATATTATAAAGTAAGGTGCTGCTTGCTAGGTTTCTATTTATTTTTAGCATTATTCAAAGGATTCCAATGCATTAAGGTAAAATCGCGTTAGCAATTGGCTCTTTTCCGAAAAGGTGGGTGGCCCTGAAAAGGACCTTTTGTTGTTGTTTTGCTATGGAAGCGGAGACTCTGTTAGCCGCCGAAGCCGTACAGAGTGCGGCCCTGGCGCTTGAGAGCGTACACCACGTCCATGGCGGTGACAGTCTTCCTCTTGGCGTGCTCGGTGTAGGTGACGGCGTCGCGGATGACGTTCTCGAGGAAGACCTTGAGGACGCCGCGGGTCTCCTCGTAAATGAGCCCGGAGATGCGCTTGACTCCTCCGCGGCGAGCGAGGCGGCGGATGGCGGGCTTGGTGATGCCCTGGATGTTGTCGCGGAGCACTTTGCGGTGCCTCTTGGCGCCTCCTTTCCCCAACCCCTTGCCGCCCTTCCCACGTCCTGACATCTTCCTAGTGAAGCCCTTCAAACGCAGACGGTGAATGTGAAGGAGCTCCACAAAAACCTCCTTTACATAGGTTGGAATCCGACCAGAATGAAAACTTCAACAGTCAGACCCGTATTTGCATACGCGTTACGCCTCCTTGTGCATGAATCGATACTATCCAATCAACGATGAACAGCTAATTTTAAACGAACCAATCACTACTCTCCGGCAAATGGAAGCAAAAGCGTTATTTGGCACCTCTGATCAAAAGAGGTTTTTGTGCAGTCCTGGCCTATGCGTGCTCTTGGGCGGAAGTAAAAAATCCCGCTTGAAGTTACCGCTTCGAGAATAGTATCGTATTCATTATCGACCTAGCCTCCTTCAGTCGAGGAGGATGGACCATTGATTGGCTTCGTGGGGGCGGGATTTTCCTTTTTAATTGCTAATTTTAACTCCATATACTGCTGTGTGGACAACATGAATCTGCTGGTACGAAAATAAATTTAAGGAAGCATCGCCTCTGCTGTAAATAGAAAGATGCATGGAGTGATTAAAAGTAGAAATATAGATTCGGATTTTAGCTTTTAGAGGAAACCATTTTTAGTACCTAAAGTGAACCACAGAATTCGCAGTACGTGTAGCACCACTGACAAAAATAATACACACCCCAGCAGAGCGTGGGAGCTGTTTTCAATTTGGTGCTCAAAACGTACAGGTGAGGGGATACTTTGAGGGAGAAGGGTATGGCTTGTATCCAACGTTACAGGAACGGGGTTCCACCCGCGCAATGGGACTTTCCCTTCTCTCCCTGCGTGTCAGACAAGCCTCTGGAGCAGATTTCGAGGGCGCATGGGAATTGCAGAGTAGAGGGAATACTGTAATATTCAAAGGGAAGTGTGAGCGGCACAACAGCTTTTTCTCCAATTCCATAATCTAAATTGCTTTCCCATTAGTAGTGCCACAAAAGTCATCTCATCACCAGCACACTCAGTTGTCAGAATGATTCTTTAATTTGGGGAGTTTCATTATGGACAGAAATCTATGCCCTCTAAGGTTCTGCGGTAGAATCACCCCCTTTCGCTGGCTGGCGCTGGAACAGGAGAGGGGGCCCGTCGCTCTGTGGGGGGAGGATAGAGCACAAACTGGCTTCGTGTGCATGCAAAGGGATCCTGGGCTCAATGACAGACAGGACTGAGAAGTAAAAACCTGCCCTAGAGAGG
Organism: Lacerta agilis; assembly: GCF_009819535.1. Lineage (NCBI taxonomy): Eukaryota > Metazoa > Chordata > Lepidosauria > Squamata > Lacertidae > Lacerta > Lacerta agilis. Next base: position 9,253,347 of record NC_046325.1, on the reverse strand, counting down.
CAGATGGACCCAGGTTTGGGAAATGACAGATTCTTATACAGAGCAGCAACTATATATAGCTCTTACAAGGAAACTGGGCTGCTTAAATGGGGTCAATGGGAGTCCTTTTTCTAACAAGAAGGAAAGCTGTGTTTCACATGATAAATGTTAGTTAAGTGTATTGAACTATAGGGTGATTCAGGGAGCAGTAGTTAATTCCTGACTAGTAGGGAGATACTGAGGTTATAATCGACAGCTGTTTTATCCCTAATGGTCACGTATGTTATAGTCTTTGAGAGAAGGAAAAGACACACTGTAGGGCACCCACCTCATATTTCAGCTCTATATGCTTTTCAAGGCTCAGATGAATTCTACAGAATCAAAGTTTTACTCAGTTCCTTTGGAAAAAAGCAAGGTGTGCGCACACACACTCTTTCTGCCTGTGTGTGTGCTCAATCCAAGGAAGATGACAAAAGTAACCAGAGAAATCCAAATGGCCTAAAATGATTGGAGAACTCTGTTTTGGTATTCCTGGAAGGGTGTTGATTGACACTTGTTGTTCAGTCGTGTCCGACTCTTCGTGACCCCCATGGACCAGAGCACGCCAGGCACCCCTATCCTCCACTGCCTCCCGCAGTTTGGCCAAACATGACACTTAGTAAATACAAATCCATAGTGGGGAGTGTTGTTGTGCTCAGGTCTTGCTTGGGAACCTGGTGGACCATTGAGAGCAGAATCATTGACTACATAGTTGTTGTTTTTTAGCCTGATCCAGCAGGGGGGATTCCTACAATTTTGTGGGATTGCTGGAGTACATGGGCCCTTGGTCTGCTCTTGCAGGTTTCTAGCTCCTGCTTTTAGTAGGAGTAAAAAAGCAGCCAGCACACCTCACCCAGCATATCTAACACCATCCTAGTCACTCATGCCAGATAATTTCTCGGAGAAATAAACAGGAGTCCATCACATTGTCAAGATCAGGCAGGGCAGAATGTATCAACTTGTACTCCTTCCTCCAAGTGATGGGATCTGGCTGAAGAGCATTTCACATGGCTGTGACCAAAGACATCCAACTCTGCTGTGATGAGGGCAGGAGCTCAGGACTCAAGTGCTGAATACAAGTCTGTTGCAACTCTGCCCAGGGCACACCCCTCACCAAGGCCCTGTTCTGCTTATTGGAGGATATTTGCATAGATGTCATATGCCCTTGACCTGTATTAAGTCTTTGCCTTGCATGGTAGAAGATTTGGGGGGGGGGGGTTGTTGGTATTTTATATTACCAATTGCCCTGGCCCTACCCACCACTAGCATGTGGTCCCTGCACTACTACCCATGAGGCACCGCAGCCCTCTGGCTGGAAAAAACAACAACCCACATTCCCAACCCTAACTTGGGGAAAGTTGACTACAAGCAGACATTTTTCTGCAAAAGAAGACCAGGCCAACTTGTTGGTTCACAAAACAGCATGCGTGATCTTTCATTTTATCCATTGCAAGTGCTTCACTTAGTTCTCATATTTCAGCTATTTGTGGCTATGCTTTTATGCTCCACACATTAAGGCTAATTGTAAAGAGAAGCTACAGGCCATTAAAGCTTATTTTATTTATTATTATTATTATTATTATTATTATTATTATTATTATTATTATTATTATTACTATTTTATTAATTAAATTTGTATACTGCCCTGTACCCGTAGATCTCAGGGTGGTTCACAGAGAAATGCAGAACAACAAACAGGGCTGGGGGCATAAATTGCTGTTTGATATTGACATTGTAATGTAAGCATTTAGAGGAACAGCTGGATCTCTTTTATGCAGCTGCATAGATTTAAATGATTGGCGTTCACCTATTCTGGTGTCAATGCCATCATTGCTTTCAAACTCTGAAAGTTCAGCAACACACAAAACACTCATGTTAATTGAGTGGCTTTTTGTACATTCATGTTGGATATCCTGCTCTACAAATCACTTTTCCTTGGCTCAGTGTTTAGACCCTGGGATGTTCACTTATGCCATCGTGTATACAAAGGAAATCGAGGAGGCCAGACCATGCCAAATACACAACACACATTGCAGTTAGGAACACAGAAGTCGTTACCTCAGCAATGCTTGCAGCCAAGTGCTTCTTTAAAACATTACTAACCACCACGTTTGCATCACAACTTTCAAGCGGGGTTCTCACACGTTCTAACCCATGGGTAGGCAAAACTGAGGCCTGGGGGCCAGATCCAGCCCAATTGCCTTCTAAATCCAGCCCGCAGACAGTCTGGGAATCAGTATGTTTTTACATGGGTAGAATGTGTCCTTTTATTTAAAATGCACCTCTGGGTTATTTGTGGGGCATAGGAATTTGTTCATTCCCCCCCCCCAAAAAAAAATATAGTCCGGCCCCCCACAAGGTCTGAGGGACTGTGGACCGGCCCCTCTGCTGCAAGTTTGCTGACCCCTGTTCTAACCTCTTCCCTGCCTAACACCTTCTGCCCCCAGAACTGTTACTAGGTGTGAGGAAAATAGCTGCAGCATTGCTGGCTCTCAGATGATAATAAAATGGAAATGTTAAGCTACTCTTCCATGTGTTTTACAAAGATGTTGTGCTCAAGCCACTTCAGAAAACTTTCAGTAATTCTTGCTGCCACCATTTTTTTTGGGGGGGGGGGGGTTAATTTTTTAACTGAATAAGCACTTTCCACAAGGAGACCGGCATTTGCTTACTTTTACGAGCGCACACTGTCAAAGTATACCCTATTACCAAGAAAATATTAGTGACTAACAGTGAATTTATAAGACACGCAATTGTCCACAATTACCGTTTCCTTCTCAACAAGAAGCCTAGTGTGGACCCAAATGACAGTCTTCTCATTTCTATCACCCGCCTTGAAGTCAGCTGTAGAGCTCTGAAAATGTATTGGTGACTGTTCAAAACCAGTATTAACACACACACACACACACACACCACCTTTTTAAAAGGGGACGTGATTTGAATCTGGCCTCAGAGTACTGAAGGTTAGCCTTTGCAGCTAAGAACTGCAACATCACACATTCGCACGGCCCGCATGCGAAGGCGATCCCTCCCCACAAATAAACAAGAGGCAAGCCATCTAAAAACAATACGTCCTTTTTAATTGTTAAGTCAATAAAGAGGTATCAAAATTAAAAGAGGAGAATTACAGGGGATTTAACTGAACTACTAGGAGAGATTTCGGGGGTCTGGCCGGGGGGAGGAGAAAGAAAGGACAGATGCAACAGAAGACACGCCATGAACACACGGGGCTCTGGGAAGGAGGGAGGGAAGAGGGCAGTGAGGAGGCAGCCGACAAGGGGCTGGTGAGAGGCTCAATATCAGAAGAACGTCGGTGTTTGTTGAGGAGGAGAGATGAGAGGTGTGCTGGGCGCTTAGGAGTCGTCTTCGCCATTGGCGCTGTCTCTGTCGTCTTCGCCTTCTTCGGGCTCCTTGTCATCCCCCTCGATGGACTCCAGCTGAGAGAGAGAAGGGGACAGGCAGAGGGGCCGAGTTAGCAAACAGGGAGAGCCGCGCTCCTCACTCCTGGCTCTCTGCCGCCTCCAGCTTCGTACCTGGTCGTCTCCCCGGTCTTCATTGTCGTCATTGTCCAGCAGGTCCCCTTCCTCAGCGGAGTCATCTGCCCCAGTCTCAGACTCCATCTTGACATTGCTCTCTTCTTTCTTGGCCGAGCTGCTGCTTTGCTCCTCCTCAGACTTGTCATTCTTCAGTTCTAGGAAGGGAGGATATAGAGAGGAGGGGTCCAGCAGGGTATCGGAACCGCTCGCCTGCTCTTCCTAAGCTCTCGGGGCTGCTGCCCCACGTGGAATTTTCCTACATCAAGACTCGTCAAGCCAACCTAACGCCTCTGGTGAGCCGGAACATCCCAGAGGCAGAAGAGCTTTTATAAGCTGGAAGGAGGTTGGTTCTTCCTAGTCAGGCCACCTATGCAAAGGCATGGAGGGGCCGGCAGCTCGCGACACATCTGTGAGCAAGCAGCTGCCATGGGTTCATTTGCAAGGCTGTTGTGGAGAACTATGGCTGTACGTTTGGCAAGGTGGCTGCTCTCCCCACCGACAATAAAGACAAGGGGCCATAGCGCTGCCCTCCTAGCTATGGACAGCTGTTAAATTGAAGAGCAGCAAAGGAGCATCACAAGGTTGCTCTCTCCTGGAAACTCAAAACCAAAGCCCACCTAGAAAACCACCACGATTACGCAAGTCTGATGTGCGTCCCCAGACAGCCCGTTTCCCTCCCAAACAAGGTGCTCTCTTTATTGGGGAGGAAGCATAAAGCCTGAAGAGATGCTTCAAGCCAAATTCCCACAACCTTCAGCCCCCCAAAAGTCCCAAGCCCATGAAGGGCTTCCAGGGTCTTCCCCCCGCCTCCCAACCCTTTCATTTGACTGTTTACTTTGATCTTTCTCTATCTTCTCCAGGCTTTCCAGCAGGGAATCCACTTTCTGCTTAATCTGGGTCAGCTCCTTCTTAATGGTCTGCAGATCATCTCCTTTCACTGAAATAAAAAGGACACGAGCACACTGTTTATTGGAAGCATGGATACCCAAGACTTAGCTTTTTGGAACATAGGCACTCAATGCATATTTCAAATATATTCAGCATCTCAACAACAGATGCTGAAGGACAGCTAACACAGATATAAATCTGGAGATTAAGCGAAGCATTTATCCCAGGGAGAGGAGGTTTCCCCACTGTTCCTTCTTCTCAACTCACCATTAAAAAAGAGATAGGGAAATAAATAGTGCTGAAAAGCAAAGAAAGGTGCAACTGATGCCAGGAGTTTTCAGGTGTCCCTCTGAAACTAGGATAGAGAACAGTCTGGAGTAGTGAAACTTTCTCACTTTCTTTATGGGCAAGTTGGCAATTTACTCCAGGAATTGGAATTGGAAACCTGCAGCCCTAGGGCTACACATGACCTTCAGCCCAAGCTCACAGCATGTGACCAGGACAGTCCTCAGACCTTACCCTCTCCCAGCAGCTTGCTGGGCAAAGAGAGAGAAAAGGGGGGCAAGAGGGTAACCTTTGCCCACTACCAGCTTCAGCATCACCCACCACAGCATGCAGGGCCCCGTTTCAAATCGGGGAAGACTTTAAACTTGTCGGATCTAATTTGTTAATTAGAAGTCTTCCATCAAAATCCAAGTACAAAAACATAATTAGAATTACAAGAGCAGGGTGCAGCTGAACCTAGAAATTGGGTTGTTTTGTACCACCAGGACTGAATTGAGCTTATGGCCTTTTCACATATGAAATCACCGCCTGACTATATATAATTCAGTAGCCTAATTCAGGTGGCAAGAATCATTTCAGTTGCTGCCATTGTTAATCGAGTGGGAAGCAGAATCTGTTGCACAATACCCAGTAGATCCCGATCTACCTTCTGCACACCCCAGTTCCAAATGGTCCTTCTGCCTTGCCAAGAGAACAGTTCTAGCCAATCCCCAAGGATTTTATGTAAGGCTACCGCAACATTTAACCACTAAGTGGCACTTTGTGTGACTTTTCTGAATCCCAGTTTAAGTCCTTGTGCAAGAGAAAGTGCCCCTACCCCACTCAAATCACCTGCGCCTAGCCAGAAAATTCAACACATACACTTTCCAGACTTGGAAGACGACCCCCGCTGCCCACTTTTCGAGTTGAAACCGCTCTTGCCCCTGCGGGAGGTGTTGCCAGAAACCCGTTGGCGTTTGGAGGGCACCACAGCCCTGGCAATGGGAGGCGGAGGCGGCACCCGCGCTTGGTAGCTGTACATCCTAGGGGCACAAGAGAAAACTGCCATCGTCAGAAGCCAGCACTCAATTCCCTACTGAAACTGCCTCTTTGTGCTTTACACTGCATGTGTGCATCCTCTGCCCTGGGCCTCTCAAAACTCATTGTTTTGCTCATGGGATCTAACCAACAGCACTCCCTTTAGAGTTCGCTCAGGAGAGCAGGCTCTACTTCCATAGCACTTGTGAGGCCTGTAGCACACAAGGACCTTCCTCATCCACAGAATCCTGTTCCGTGAAGTCGCATGAGGATGACTCGTCCGTTCTGCATGCATCCCTCTACTCCCAAAAATAAAACCAATCCTTCATGTAAGTTCAATCTGCTTCTTGCTCATGCACAAGCTCAATGGCTGTGGTTCCTCCCTTCTTGGCATTTGGAGGCAAACTGCACCGGAGATCTATGGAAGGGGCAATGGCTCACTGGTGGCTCCCAGGCTGTGCATGGGTAAGTGTCCCAGGAAAGCTCCCTCCCCACACCAACCTGAGAAGACCAGGCAGATATTCTGGGCAAGAAGGTTAAGACAGCTCCTTGCAGCATAGAAATAATAATTTTATTATTTATACCCCGTCCATCTGGCAGCTGCTTTCTACCAACTCAAGAGTCCTGGCATTGGGACACCATGACTGGCAGCAGCTTCAGTGGCGACTGGTGCCCAAGGGGACTGGCAGGAAGAAGGTAGGTGCAGCCACAGCCAGCAACAGGCACGGCCAACTAATTCATCCTCCTCCTTTCTGAGTTCTATAATGACAACAAAGAGATGGAGAAGGAGGAGGAAGGTAGCAGATAGAGCCAACCCCTGGTTTGGTTGAAAGAGGATGGGTGGGGGCCAGTGGAGGTTGGTGGGACAGTATTTTGTTTGCCCCCATGAACCAGCCTCCACTGAGAGGCTCTTCAGGACTGCTGACAAGGGACTTTTGCAGCCCTACGAATGGACAGCAGGGAGGTACTCAAGGAGCTTCTACCTGCTGACCTGGCACTCTACCACTGACCTACGACCCCTTGCAAAAACCCTTTCTTCCTCCCCAGACTCCTTTTGGCCAAAGAAAAAGATGCCTCCACTTTTCCCTCAAACACTGCCCTCCTGAAGAACTGCCATCTCCATTCCTAGTCATCCCTACGGCTTCTACTATGCATCCCCTTGTCTTCCTCACCGTTAACGGCAGAAGGTTCTTAAAAATATGACAAGCGCCACAGGAACCCAGGATCTGGCTAAGTGCCTTGAGCGAAAATGGAAATTCATTCTCAGGTCATTATACTCTATGCCAGAAAAAGGAACCTACACCTGGAATGTTTTGGAAGGAGGGAATTGAAAGGCCTCATCTATTTGATGCTGACACAACAGAACAGTGTACTGGTGCCTTCCTCTTCTACCAGAAGGAACGAAGCATGTACAACGCAGCAAACAGCATTCAGGTAAACCTACCTGTCGTAGTAGTCACGCTGGAAGTCATAGTCCAGGTCAAAAGATGACCTGAAAGACAAAGCACATGAAACATGGTCAGGTCTCAGGGAGACCACCAAGGAAAGGAATCCTGCTCAGGAGGGCTGAAGGGAACAGGCAATCCGTTCGCTTCCCATTATCAGGAGTCCATTTCCAGTCTGGCATATCAAGGCTAAACACAGTTATTCACAGTGCAAGAGCAAAGGCAACCCTGCGTTTATCCAACAATCCCTCTGTCTGTCACCCATACTTCAAAGCCACCTGAGCTTTGCGCTGGGATCCAAGATAACAAATAGTGCCTCCTGCAGGTACAAAAAAACCACTCTTCCACATGGCCTCTCACATTCACATGGATAGTTGCTTGCACACATGCACATGTACACATACACACACCTCTACACACTCAGCTTCATTTCCTTGCAACCAGCTAGACAATTAAGACCTACAGAGACATTGCTCACTACAGGGCACAAAGCCAGAGAAATAAAAAGAACAGAAATGTTAAAATAATGGGGAAAAAACATAAGGGTCCCGACCTGACTAGAGGGGACGGAGAAGGTGGTGCGGCTACTGACCCGTACATCTCTGTGGCCGATCTCTTCACCCCAGCTTTGCCCCGGTTCAACTTCGGCTCGGCAGCCAGGTTAATATCTGGAACAGAGACACACAGAAAGAGACATGCCCATTTTGAAAGCCGGCATCTCACAGCTCTTGGAAACAAATCGAAGCCTGCCATACATCTGGGCACTAATGTGTTGCTGAGCTCTCTCTGTTATGGGATGGAACACATTGCCCTAAGAGATGGTATTGGACAGGCACATCCAACAGGTAGATCGTGATCTGCTGGTAGATCACTGGACATCTGTGGTAGATCACTGGTAGATCACTGGCTCCCCCCCAAAGAAGCTCAACAACTTTGGCTCCCCTAAAAAATGCTCAACATTTTAGCCCTTCACCCCCCCAAAAAACAGGGATTTCCTCCCGCCTCAGAAAATCCCAACAACTTTGAACTGAACCCCTAAAAAACGGGGCTTTCCTCCCTAAAAAAGCTTAACAACTTTGACCTAAACCCCCCCCCCCAAAAGGGGGTAGATCACTGTCAGTTTTTAACTCTGTGAGTAGATCGCAGTCTCTTTGGAGTTGGCCAACCCTGGTATAGGATACGCTGCTAAAAGGTACAGACAACATAATGCCCAGTCGCAAGAGAGCCGGGAGGGTAGAAGACAAGCTATGAGCCATTAACTTTAAGCAGGAACACCAAAAAAGGCATTGTCTTTGGCAAAAAAATGATACTGAATAAGACATCTTGTCTCAGCCATCAGGATCTTCAGCCACCTGCCAGTTGCAAACACAGACACTCAGCTTCTTACTGCTGGGTGCAAAAGTGCAACTCTTTCCCTTGCAGCAAATCTAAGCCACATAGTGACAGAACTAATATATTAAGCAACACTTCCAAAGTAAGAGGGTTCACTGAAGGATGGATGGGCTACACCAAACAAACAATTGTTTTTCCACAACACCTGTGGGGGGGGGGGGAAGAGTGGCAGGAAAATGTTGCCTGGCAGAGGAAACACTGGAATGAAAGACAAGCAAGGCTGAGCTTGCCCTGGAGCAAGCTTGTAAATAGCTGCTCAGAAGTCTCATGTGCAGAGTGAAAGTGTGTCCCAGTGACTAGACAGGAAAGCTACTCTAAAATGGAAGCGCACCGATATGCCATTATGTGACTACTAAACAGATTGAATGGGCAACTAATCAGTTAATATCTGTGGGCAATTAAGCTACTTGTACTGTTATTTACAGGGCTACGGGCAGCAGGGGAGAGAAGACCAAGCTGGTGGTTTCTCTGAAGATCAGGGATGTGGCTTTTTGAACGGAGGGATTTGGAATTGTGGCTTTCAAACAGGGCTGCATAAACACTCTTGAGGCTTGCCTAATGAAACAATGAGCCAATTACAGTATTACAAGGATGCTGGCTACGCAAGTTGTGTCTTCTTTCCCTGTACTTAGGCAAACCGGTGAACTGCTTTGAAGGAGCAATGCAAAAAAAAAAAAAATGCTTTGGCTGCTCCCGCTCAGGCTTTTTGGAGAGGAGTGGGGTAGAGTAGCACAAAAGAAGATTGGTGCCAGGCTCCCTGTACCAATCCCAGCATTGCCAAATACATATACTGTATATTCTGGCATATAAGACTACTTTTTAATCCAGGAAAATCTTCTCAAAAGTCGGGGGTCGTCTTATACGCCGGGTGGAGAATATCTCAAACTCTATATTTTAACTGGAAAAGTTGGGGGGTCGTCTTATACGCCCAGTCGTCTTATACGCCAGAAAATATGGTAAGTTAGTCTCAAAAGGGGAGACAAGGGAAACCACAAGAAAGAGCTGGGTTGTAACATTCTGGACCCTAGTTCAAATCCCCACTGACTTGCCCAAGGCATCCAAGGCTAGGAGCATCCACTCTCCTAGCTTAACACACTTGGATGCTGTGAGGAGCAGGAGGAGTGCCATAAACATACACAAAACACCACACATACAGAGGAAGAAATGAAAAACCTGACCCAAAGGCTAGCTCTACATGGTGATCAACATTCCTTATTTCCATAAAAGCCAATCAAGGCTCCAAGCTGCCTTTCTCTTCCCCCACCAGTCCAAAATGACCAACAGCCCTGGAAGGATCTCGGGAAAGAAAGGCAGATGAAGAAAAAGAAAAAAAGAAATCGGGAACCTGCTCCTGCTCCATCCTGTAGAATGGATCCTTAGAATTCGGGTATACTTGATAAAGGCTTCAAAAGGCGTCAATAGAAAATTAGAAAAGACAGGCTTGTACCCCACCTTTCTGATGTTGCTCTGTGTTTACCATGTTTTGATGTTACTTGTAAGCTGCCTTAGAAGAAACTGTACCTTGAAAGGTGGAATAAAACACAATAAAATAAACATGGGCAGCACTCTGCACAGCTCAATATCTAGCTGTAAATTCTGACTTCCTTGCTCTCCTCTTTATAGACTTGCCACCTCCAACTCGGTTTGTGTATGTAGTTGTTTGGCTCTGCTAGCAGAGAGTGGTGTGTTATGTCCAAGTGTGAAATGAGGCAATAGAGAAGCAAGAGAGGCTCTGACAAAAGGAACTGGTCAATGATTTCAGCCAGGCCTAAGAAAAGGGGTAAGCGAAAAACCACAAGGCGCTTACCTAGGACCTGGCCTGCGATCATCCTGCCATCTTCTCCTGCCACAGCAGCACGAGCGTTGCGCTCGTTCACGTACTGCACGAAGGCAAAGCCCTTGTGCACAGAGCAGCCCACAATCTTGCCGTACTTGGAGAAGATGGCCTCCACGTCCGACTTCTTCACCACTAGCGTGTTGAGATTGCCGATGAACACGCGGGAGTTCAGGGAGCGTGGGTCTGTCTTGTTGGTGACGTTGCTGGCCATGACTCAAGTATGCAGCAGGAACACAGGCTTGGTGCTGGAGGAGGAAGGTTGTCAGAGAAGGGAAAGCAGTCACATGGGATTTCAGCGTCTTGACACATTTGCACACACGCAGCCAACAGAATATACACACACACGCAGCCTGGCAGGAAGCGCTTCCCCCTTTGAACGAGAAGCTATCATCCCTGAGGCATGCTGGAAAATCTCAGATCCATCCTGCAAGCACTAAGGTATAGCAGTATTGCTAAGCAACTGCATTTCCCCTTTTAAACAAAACAATTGCCATTAGGCAAAGACCATTATTCATAAGGCACTAAAGGAAGTGAGGTAGCTTTGCCACCAGCCTGCCATGGAACGACCCACATTCTCCCACAAGACACACCTGTGCCCATGACAAGCATAGGCTGTGCATGATATTGTGTCTAAAGCTAGCAGTGATATTCCAAGATGTGTGGGTCTCTTATCACGTCAGACTGGTCTCAAGAGAAACTCAACCGCTAGACCCTTGTTTCAACGACAAACATACTGTGGGCAGAATCAATTTTACTCCCAGCACTCAATTTTGTTACTCAGCTTTCTAAGGAACACAACTACAGAAAACCCAGCCCAAGTGCAGATGAAGCCGATACAAAAAGCTTAGTCACCAGCTAGCAGAATTTCTAGTAGTGAGACAACTCACACAGTTTTCTCAACGAAACGTCTTTCAAAAGCAGCAAGTGGAATGCTATCTAACTTTGGGCCTCCATTTATAGACGCTTACGACAAAAGCGCCAGGACCTTGCTGTGATCTTTAGATTCATTGTTAAACATGGAAATGAGATTCTGGTTCTTGTCCCAGCCTCATTTCAACCACTTACATGGAGCAACAACATGGAGCCTGCTCATCTACACACGTCTCTTGCTCACACCTAGTTAACATAGTTATACTTAGAATATATTTTTAAAGCGACCAGTGGAAACTAACATAAATCAGTATTGGAACTTCATCTATGTACAAACTCAGAGTAGTCTTGTAATACATCTGAAAGTAGTCTGGGAAAGAAGTTTCAGCATGGAGGAACATTCAACGCTGCTCATCACATTTTCTCTCACATGCGGGCACACACATTCTCCCCCCCCCCCCAAGCTATTTACAAAAATCCAACAAGGCAATGCTTTTTAATTTCCTGCTCTCACTTTGGCACATTAGGTTCTGTTGCATGTGATACTCGACAACCCAGACCCGAGCCATCAAGTGAACACAGAGTGGGGGACTGATTGTTAAGTTTCGCTGCTGGAGGTCCATGTTCAGATTCTTTGTCCAGCAACGAAACTCCCAGAGGCTCATGAATGCTCTCTGCCTATACTTGCTTCACAGGACTATTGCAAGAAGATGAGAATGGAGAACAACCTCTGGATAATGATCTTTCAAAAGACTCAACGCTTTCAGTTCCAGCTAGCAGTTATGTTTGGGCAGAGGCAAAGACTAGCACATGATTTTTGTGATCAGAAACAAAGTAAATGCGTGTGTGTGTGTGTGTGTGTGTAGTCACAGCATACACTGCAGCCAAAGGCCAGTGAAACAGGATTAACAGCAGAAGGTGTATATGGAACTGACAACATGCAGCAAAGCACAGGGACAGAAATTAGATTTATGGTGTTATCACCTTTCTGTGCGACGTCAAGGTGGGATGAGTGTTTCGTTAATCATCCTCTACCAAAAGCAATTCTAATGGCCAAACGCCAAGGGCAGTCAGGCCCTCTCTGCAAGGCTCCGAGGAGACCCAGCTTTAAACTCTGCTTATGTATGCATGCAGGGTTTGATAAATCCACTTGCCTCCTCACTGTACGTGACTGCTTCCCCCCCAACTGATGACCATCCCTGCACTTCCAACCCAAGTCCTGTTTGCAGGGAAGTAGCCCTCTTCACCACCAGCACCCCACCCAATGCTTCAGGGGAAGAAACAAGGTGTTTTTATGTTACTGGGCACTTGTAGTCTTTTATTTTTCTGGTGAATTTTGTATAATGTACGCTTTTATCATTTTAAGTCACTCTGAGACATTGTAGAAAGAAACAAATAAATGCAGTAAGTAACAACAAAAACAACACTCTCTCTTTCTCTTGTAAGTTGGGCTTTTGTAGCCCATGGCTCCCTCCTGCCAAAAACAGGGGAGAGGGATAAAGGAAGAAATTACTGTACACTATCTTTCTCTTTTCTGGAGGAATGAAGAGGCAATCTCTTTCCTGTCCAGTTCAATTCATGATGGAGGCAGCAAGGAGGTGCTGACACTTTCTTTCAGAAGTCCAACTCACGGGGGGGGGGATCTCCCCCTCCCAGAATCAGAAGAAATGTAATTTTGCTCCCAGGTGTTTCCACAGAAAGCATCAACTGTGCTTTGCTGTTCTCTCTTTAAAATTTCTATCTATCTATTATGGGAAGGGGGGTATTAGCCCTCCTTTATTCCCTTTCCTGCACAGATAAAAGGGTCACTTCCATCCGTTCCCATAGGTGCTTCTCCTACATCAAGCTGCAATTTTGCAGAAAATGCCAGGAGTCTCTCTCTGCTGCCTTTGGCAAAAACCCAACAGGAAGAAAACAAATAAACATTCACTCTCTCTCTCAAATTAGGCTTTGGCAAATTGCAGCAAGCTGAGGAGGCGGCAAGGAATGACTAGGTTTCCTTCCACAGGTTTTTTAGAAGATGCAGGGGGGGTGCTGCTTTCTTCAAAAGTCCGGTCCACAAGCTCTCTGAACATTCTACAGCTCTCAGGGAAAGCAGAGGGGAGCAAGCCATGGTGGTAGCAATGAATGGGTTTGACACACAAACCAAACCAAAATGTGCTGGCTGCCGATTACACATCTGTAATCCTGAGTTACCATGCCTCAGCAAAGCCATATTATGACCGCAAAACTCAGTTCTGAAGAGAGGCCCCATGACTTTAGCTGGCACCTGGCATGCACTTCTTCTGTTTGTCACTGTCAGGACCATGCTGTACCCAAGGCATAAAGAGCGACTATTATTATTAACCAGAGCCTTTATCAGCCACCACCACTACCCTTAATAATGTTCATGATGTAACTTTTCACAAAGTTATTGCCTGAACTTGCTTGTTTCGTTCCCGCCCCTGTTGCCTTTCTCATGTCTATCATAAGTCTGCAGGCAGAGACTTCTTTTAATCTCTGCAATGCATCAAGGTAACTTGGGCACTGTGACATACTCAATTATTTTTATATGTAACTCAACTGTTAAAAGAGATTGTTCAAATCTGTTAATTGGGGTCAAGTAACGGGCAAAAGATTCCAAGTATGTGTGCATGCACTGTAATGTTTAACACAGAATTATACTCTGGGGGTGTAGTTTTCTTGCCACTTTTTAAAAAAAGAAAGAGTCCACCACACGAAACCGGCCAGTTCACCCCCACCCACAAAGCCCACTGCAACAAGATATAATGAGCTTGGTTGCTGAACTTGGTTTTGCTCCCCAAAACCAGACAACCCCTCTCCCCCACTTCTGACACTTAAAGTGGCTGCATGTTCAGAAGGCAATGAAGACCTGAACAGTCCACTCAGATCTGCTAACAGTTTTGCTTGAAGTGCAGGTGTACTCTTTTTCAGCAAGGTCTTTAAGAGGGATGGCTGCTGAAGCCTGGAAGTAAGCCAACTCAGCCCCTTACCATCAGCCAAGATGGGTTTGTGTCTGCTCCATGCAAGGCTCCGCAGGTAACTGCCTCTGCCAATCCAGACTGGGCGTCCATGACGGTGTTTGTAAGGGAGGGACGGAGTGGAGGAAAAGATCAAGATGGGAACTGAAGGGTACGAGACAGGAAGGGGGGGCGGGGTCTGACCAAGGGAAGGCTGTCACTGCTAGCGAGCGATCAGCACCACAGACACATTGCAGCAACAGTTGAAAAATTGCACAGAAATGAAATATTAAAAATGAAAAATAAAAAAATAAAAAAGTGTAGGAACTTCCTGAGATGTTCAAACAAGTTCTGGAGAGAAATTGGGTTCCGTTCTTAGCAGCCAGGCAATCAGGGAGGGAGGGAAAAAAAGAGTTAATGCGATCAATCCACTTTTTAAAAAAATGCGTTTTAAAAACCTTGTTGTGTTTTTCCCCCCCAAGGGGTTAAAAGCCCAGAGTCAGTTAGGACCACTCAGAAAAACTCCATTTTCATCCGGTTAAAAATCAGCAGTCATTTTTTTTAATCACCACCATCAGCAACACATCATCATAGTCACAGTCACCACCATCATAGTAGCAATAATATCAATAAGTAACTAGCAACAACGATAAAAAGGAAATCAGTGGAAAGGCAGGAAAAAATTGGAAAAAAAATTGAATAACTTACTGTAGCTGAAGATCAAAAAAATCTCGCTGTAAAAAAACAAAAATAAAAATAGCCCAGATTAGAAAAACCGGAGGTGTAAAAAGGTCAAAGTCAGTAACGATTTTTTTTTCTCACTCTCTCTCTCTTTCATTTTTCTGTCCTTTTTTCCCCCCTCTCACCCTCTTGTTCCAGCCATGGTTACTGCAGAACCAGGCAGGGGAGAGCTCCCGGCAGGAAACAATCCAAGCCCTTTGAACACCATTTCTAAAAATGCCTGAGAGAGGTGAGCTCATGCGAGGCTAAAAGATTCCTCCTCTAACCCAGCTGCTGCAGGAAAAAAAAAGTGATTTTTTCCCCAAAATTAACATCTTTCAATCCAGCTCTGGCTTCACTGCAAGGCCAACGCTGGGCCGGAAAGCCACCGTTTTGATAAAAAAAACGGCTCATTCTAAGACATTGGGAGGGGTGTGCGTGCGGTGGGGTGGGTGGGTATTTTTTTTAATTAAAAAAAAAAAAAACCACGAAGCTGAGCTCCAGTGAAGGAAGGGTTGGGGGTTTTCGCCTTGCTGCCCTGTGAAAGGAGAAGGGACAGGATGAGTCAGGGTACCCAAGAAACGTTGCCCACATCTCCCAGTTCCCCCCTCCCCAGCGCAGAGAATGCCAGTCCCACGTGGCTACCCCAAGCTCACAGCTGACGTCAAAAGGCACCAGGAAGCTTGTGGTAGGAGGTGGAGTACACTGAAGCTCATACACAGATACCCTGAAGCAAAGATGGAGGAGGAAGACTTCACAGAGATTCTGATGCATGCAACTGAAGGAGAAGCAACCTCTACAAACCTCATAAGCATTAAGAGCATGAGGGCACTGCAGCCTGATGCTCTATGCATCACTCCCCAGAAGTGTAATGCATGCACCCACCCACTGGTTTTTAGCATCATGTTCAAAACTGGAAGCAATCCTAGTCCTGGGTACCAATTTTGATAAGCCATTAATTAAATTCTAGCCCATCTGTTTTATCTGCCTTCCCACCCAGCATTTAAATGCCAGGAAAGTACTGCAGATAAACCACCCAGATTTACACTTTAAATAAATAATCCCCGGGTCTCTCAGAAGAGAAATTCATAGGCAGAACACTCCTTTTCTCTACTGTGCTATATTACCCCTGGGAGGATACAGGGTAAGTTTAGTGCAGTCAGCAGAGGCAGGGAAAATAACAAAGGGAGAGAGGGGCAGGTCATTTTGGAATTACTTGGCAAAAGTGATAAGCAAAACAGGTAGAAGGTTGTTGATGCCAAACACATTTTGATGACAGCTTCAAGCAAACCGAAATGCTCTTTTGGACCAGATCTACTCTGGAGACAGGTGATGAGTATGTGGTGGTGCTAGGAGGGAGGATTTCCAGCCTTGTTTCCTCAACATTACTGGGGGAGGTCAATGCATGGTCCCTGGCAGAAGAACCCAGACAACCAGTTCTACCTCTTCACCTTTTTGTACAAGTTCTCAACAAATGGAAGGAAGAATGTTAAGAGAGAGAAGGCTAATGCGTTCAGATTCTTCTACTAAGCATGACCCAGCACGTGGAAGACTTGGATTCAAACTCCTGGTCTTGTGCAAATCCTGTGGCAGCTCCTTACAGAACAGCTAGTTCAATCTTGCACAAACACTTGGCGGGCTTCAGCTTTCATAGCCTTTACGGTACCAGGAGACTCATGCCTCCCTCCCACCCCATTCCCGCTGCAAACTAATACAACTAATTGAATGGAATTTTCAGTAAATTGGCTACTATTTTAGTGCTACAGGTACCAATAAAGAGCTATGTGCTGCAAGCTAGTGAGCACCCAGGACCTGTCCAGTCAATGAATGGGTTTTTGGCACACCTGATCCTGCCTATCTCTGTCTTCCACATGAACACCATGTCCTACCTCAAAGTAGGATGGTAGCTCAACATGATGTTCACCAATAATAAGTGCTGTACAAATTACTTCTAAACTAACAACACGGTTAGCAGCCACGATTTTGAAGGATTCCAAGTGAAATGCAAGATCAGGCTATTGTGGGCTTCCCCAGGAACAGAGCAGTTAACCCTACTTTAGCCCTGTTCCAAAGCTGAACCCAATTCTATTCCTTAACAATTAAAAAACTTTTTAAAATGCAAATCCAAATTCAAGACAGGCAGTGCAGCTGTACTGAATCAATTGCAGCTGGCAAAGGCAATATACAAAAGCGTTTTTGACTCCCATTGTTCCAGTTACAGGTAGGTAGCCGTGTTGGTCTGCCATAGTCAAAACAAAATAAAAAATAAAAAAAAATCCTTAGCACCTTAGAGACCAACTAAGTTTGTTCTTGGTATGAGCTTTCGTGTGCATGCACACTTCTTCAGATTAGTTAGTTCAAGACCTCTGTGTAACTCAGAAGCTTGCATATTGCTAAGCACACAAAACAGACCCAATATAAATAGGCCACCCCAAATTATACAAAATCTAGAGCAATAAATAATCTTTATGTCCAGGTTATTTTAATGACCATATTATCCCATGGAAGCATTCCTGGGTTCTCAGATCTTTGGGGCAGGCCCTTCTCTGGCTTGCACTACCTTCACAAGCACATTTGGTAGGAATGCAGGAGAGGGCCTTCTGGGTGGCTGTTCCCAAATTTTGGAACTCCCTAGAGAAGCTTGACTGGTTCCTTCCTAACTGTTCTTCTGCTGGCAGGTGGAGACTTGTTTTATTCTTAAAGCCTTTTCAGAACTGTTTTTAAAGAAAGAGCTTTTGAGTAGTTGTGTGCTGCTTTTACTATCTGTATTTTAATAGATTTATTTTTATATAGTTTTAAATCTATGTCTATTTAATAACTTTTAAACTTCTGTGTTTTATCCATGTTGTTTTAATTTCTGTAAACCCCCTTGAGTCCTGGTTCTGTGAGAAAGGCAAGATAATATAGCAATCTTGCTGCAATCCTATCTACGCTTACTTGGAAACAAGCAGACCAACACGGCTACCCACCTGTAATTGGAAACAAGCCACATTAAGCTCAGTAATATGTACCTCCAAGAAAACCTACTTAAGATTGCACAGCCTATTGATGTGCCACAAGGCACTCTGCTTTTGCAGCAACTGATTATTTATTTAAAGAATGCATAGACCCTGCTTCTCACTGTATTTCTCAATGTGACAAACTTGATCCCTCTGGAACTTTTTTTTTTTAACAAAAAAAGTTCATTATGTTCTCACCTTAAGCGCGATTAAATCTTGCAAATTAATTGCATGCATGGCAGAGTTTAATAGTGCCTTCTGTATTGTCTTTTCCCAGTGCGAAAAAGCTTTTAATCTCCGGGGCTTGCTTAGCAGGTTCTGGGAGGCTCTTGAGAGATCTCGCAGGAACTTGGGATGGCCCAGCAACAAGATCTCAAAAGAGCCTCCTGGAACCTGGTAAGCAAGGTGGAGAATTTTAAAGCTCTCTGCCTTGCTTGGTAGGCAAGGATGGTCACGTGAGGGCAGTTCAAAGGAGGTGGTTCAGATATGTATGTTTTTTCTTATACGCACCATCCCCAGAACACAGCCTCTATGCAAGATGCTAGCATACTTTAGTTAAGCAACAGTCTGTATGACTTCTAATTTTTGCAGTGTCTTGCAGGCTGAATGGCACAAAGGTTATACAGGACCAGGAGACCTGAGTGTGTAAGAGCAGCTTTACTCCAGTTGTCACTAGAGAGCTTCCAAGCTCAATTCCATATGCTGATGCTAACCTGTAAAGCTCTGAATATTTGTGGCCAGCTTCTGTAAAGGACCACCCTTAGCCCTTACTGCCCTCCCCTAAGCTATTAGGCTGGTGGGCTCAAGCGTGGTGGTACCATGGCTCTGAAACTCCCTCCCTGCAGAGCTAACAAAGCCTTCAAGCGAGCCTCAAAAACTCGGTATGTTGCAACCTGCTACACTTTCCCCAGTTGTTTTTATGTCACTCATTCCTGAGATTTGTTGGTTCCTCGGAACTCTTTATTAATATTATTATTAAACAACCCAAATGCATTTCAATTGGATCTCCTCCAGTTGTGCACTGCCTTGTGAGGGCTAAGATGCAGAATATATATGGCGCACCCCCGCATCTCTTCTGCCATGTTTATTCATGAAGCAGCCCCACTGAGCTCAGAAAAGCGTGGTCAGGAGCGCAGCCTACATCAGACCACTAATCCGGATTAGGCCAGGAGAGGGGGCGTGCGGGCGCCATGCCTTCTGCACGGGAAAGGGACACGCAGGCAGAAATGTCACTTCCTGACCCAAGCCAATAGCCTCACGTGGGTTTTTATCCCACCGCCAACTAACTCTTTCAAGAGGGGGGGGGTGAGGATTAATTCATCCTCCTCCTCCCCCGCCCAAGTACAATGGTCTCTTCCAGAGGCAACACATATGAATAAGCTCGGAACGTACCATTTGGACTAAGCGGGGGGTGGGGGAAGAGAGAGGGAGAATCTCTCGATCTTCCCATTTCCCTGCGAAGGCCGGGAAGGGAGACACCAAAGTGGCGGGGGAAGAAAACAAGAGAGAAAGGGCGGTACCATTATTAACTCCCCCCCCCCCCGCGGCCGAAGCGCGAAAAAGGAAAGAAACGTCGCCGCTCGTTCCTTGGCTACCTGAGGCGTTAATATCCAGGCAACGAACTCACCAGGAGGCCCCAGCTCCGAAACGGCGTCGTTTTCCTTATCTACAAGGCTTTTTATTTTCCTCCTTCTTCTTTCACATATACCTTCGCCTCATCCACGCTCCGGACTCTTCACAAAATGGCGCCCCCGCCGCCCTCTGCCTCTGCGCCGCGCAGCCCGGACGTAGCGCGGAGCGGCCCCTTTTCATGCTACGCCGCCTGTCATTGGAACGGGGCTTTATATAGGGTCGTCGTTCATTGGCTAGCATTCACAATCAATCAAATGGGGGGGCCAATAAGCGCCCGCTGAGGTTGTGAAGGTGAGGACGAAGCAATAATAGGGAGAGGGAGAGATTTGCGACGTGAAAGGCAGGACTCGAAACGCGATTGGCCAGCAGGGGTGTCGCTCTGTGTTCCGTTGTTCGCTTTGTGAATTGACAACTGGGCTGTCAGTCCAACCTTCCCTCGCAGTGATTTCGGCTGTTCATTTATTCCCCCACCCATTTATTCCCCAACTTCCTTTTCTGAATGGTGTCCATCCCTGCCACTCATCTCTTCTTGGTTTGTGATAGGTCGAGGTCTTACAGGCAGGGACCAATGGCGCCTAAAATAAATAAATTAGGTAGCTTCACGTACATCCGGCTCCTTTGGGGAAGTAAGTCTCCATTTCCTACGAGCGAATGACGTAAGTGAAGCCTCGAGTAGTCATTGGACAGCGCGCAAACCTAACGCAATTGGGCCCCGTTAAAAAAGTGAGCGTAACTTCGGCTTTGCTCGGCCATTAAGTGCATTGAGTCTGTGCCTAGACTCAAATTTTGATTGGTATGTTTGAAAAGTATCCCGCCCCATAAACCTGCCCCTTTATTTTATTTTACCTTGCAGACCTCCAAGTACAACCTCATTTTAATTGTCCACCTTCTCCCACATTCTGTCTTGAGATTGTAGCTGCCTGCACATCATACATTTTAAGGAAATGACTTTACCCCAAGAGTCCTGGGAACTGTAGTTTTCCCTTCACTGAGGTGAGGAAGTATAGTACCCGTAATTTTTTAAAAATACATAAATAAAATTGGGGGGGATATATACAGTATGTTAAATGTACAGTACTGTATGGCATGGGACACGGGTGGCGCTGTGGGTTAAACCATAGAGCCTAGGGCTTGCTGATCAGAAGGTTGGGGGTTCAAAGCTGGGTCCCAGCTCCTGCCCACCTAACAGTTCGAAAGCACGTCAAAGTGCAAGTACCCGTGTTTCTCATAAAATAAGACACCGTCTTATATTTATTTTACTTAAGAAAATAAGCATATGGCTTATTTTCGGGGGTGTCTTATTTTTTTATTAAGTACCGTATAGTTCTGGGCACCTGCCTCCTCCTGCCGCGGCCGGCGCTGCTGCGTCGTCCAGCTGTCTCAGGGCACGCGGCCCTGCTTGGCGCCGACCCGGCAGGTCTCCTCCTCTTCCTGCTGCGGCTTGGCGCCCGGAACTGGCTGTTGCTGCTGCTGCTGAAGTACTGACAAAGTGCCCAGCAGCGCTGCACGGAGCGCCCCGAGCCGCGGCGGCAAAAGGCGGAGGAGGCGGTTTGCCGGGTCGGCGCCCAGCAGTGCTGCGCTGAGCGCCCTGAACCTCGGGAAGCCAACAGGAGGAGGAGGCGGCTCTTGCTGGGTCCCGCTGGCTCGTGGCTCCAGGCGGCGCACGCTGCGGCTCTTGCTGGGTTGCTGGGCGTTTTGACGGGGCTGCACCAGCAGCAACATCCGGGTCTGGGTGCCAACCCGACAGGCCTCTTCCTCTTCTTTGGCGCCCTCTAGAACTGCGCCCAGCACTACAGCTTATTTTTGGGGTATGTCTTATATTTTTTGAATGCTTGAAAATCTTGCCATGGCTTATTTTATAGGCACTTCTTATTTTATGAGAAACACGGTAGATAAATAGGTACCGCTCCAGCGGGAAGGTAAACGGTGTTTCCATGCACTGCTCTGGTTTGCCAGAAGTGGCTTTTTCATGCTGGCCACATGACCCGGAAGCTGTACGCCGGCTCCCTCGGCCAGTAACGCGAGATGAGCGCTGCAACCCCAGAGTCGGACATGACTGGACCTAATGGTCAGGGGTCCCTTTACCTTTACTGTATGGCGCAACCCCAGAGTCGTTCGCGACTGGACCTTTACCTTACTGTATGTATACAGCATAAAAGCAGCTAAGTTTTCGCCTCCCCCTTAGTGCTTTGTTTACTATGTAGCCCTATAAAGAATTCTGGAGAAGTTAGTTTGGTTCCCGTAAGGTATTACCCTATGGCGGGTTTTAAAATCTTAAATTATATAGGTCCGCAACTGTTCAGGGCTGTGCTATGCTATACATTTTACTGGGAAATGCGTTCCACTGAAATCATCAAAAGCAGGTTCTTCCCATGTACTCTTGAAACTAAGTTTAAGAAACTGAAGACAGAAGTGTGCATGCACACAAAAGCTTATACCCAGAACAAACATAGTTGGTCTCTAAGGTGCTACTGGACAATTTTTTTAATTTATTTTGACTGAATCAGACTAACACGGCTACCTCCCTGAATTTTAGAAACTTTTTTTTAGAAATTTTAAAATTTTAGAAATTTCTTTTTTAAATTTCTCCTCCCTCTTGATCCCTTTTTCTTGTGCATTTTGCATTTTAGATTGCAATCCTGAGGGTAAAAGGTAAAGGTAAAGGGACCCCTGACCATCAGGTCCAGTCGTGTCCGACTCTGGGGTTGCGGCGCTCATCTCACTCTATAGGCCAAGGGAGCTGGCGTTTGTCCAGAGACAGCTTCCGGGTCATGTGGCCAGCATGACAAAGCTGCTTCTGGTGAACCAGAGCAGCACACGGAAACGCCGTTTACCTTCCCGCTGGAGCGGTCCCTATTTATCTACTTGCACTTTGACGTGCTTTCGAACTGCTAGGTGGGCAGGAGCTGGGACCGAGCAACAGGAGCTCACCCTGTGGAAGGGATTCGAACCGCCGACCTTCTGATCAGCAAGTCCTAGACTCTGTGGTTTAACCCACAGCGCCACCTGGGTCCCCTGAGGGTAGGGACTGCCTTATCGCTGACCTTTATAAACCACTCTGGAAGTTTTAAAAAAGTTTTAAATAAATGAGTAGAATGTTTGGCATCACAGCTCACTTAGAATTAAGCCCACTTTACTAAACCGGATTTCCTTCTGATTCAACACAGATAGTTAGGAAACATAGTCTTACAAGTGCCAGAATTTAGTTAAGCCTTGGGATGTCAAAAGCTATTCTATGTAAGGTGATGTTGTTTAGTTGTTTAGTCGTGTCCAACTCTTCGTGACCCCATGGACCAGAGCACGCCAGGCACTCCTGTCTTCCACTGCCTCCCACAGTTTGATCAGACTCATGTTGGTAGCTTCGAGAACACTGTCCAACCATCTTGTCCTCTGTCGTCCCCTTCTCCTTGTGCCCTCAGTCTTTCCCAACATCAAGGTCTTTTCCAGAATCTTCTCAGGTGGCCAAAGTACTGTATTGGATCACCGAAGAATTGATGCTTTTGAATTATGGTGCTGGAGGAGACGCTTGAGAGTCCCATGGACTGCAAGAAGATCAAACCTATCCATTCTTAATGAAATCAGCCCTGAGTGCTCACTGGAAGGACAGATCCTGAAGCTGAGGCTCCAGTACAGTGGTACCTCAGGTTACATACGCTTCAGGTTACATACTCCGCTAACCCAGAAATAATGCTTCAGGTTAAGAACTCTGCTTCAGGATAAGAAGAGAAATTGTGCTCTGGAGGCGCAGCAGCAGCGGGAGGTCCCATTAGCTAAAGTGGTGCTTCAGGTTAAGAACAGTTTCAGGTTAAGAACAGACCTCTGGAACGAATTAAGTACTTAACCAGAGGTACCACTGTACTTTGGCCACCTCATGAGAAGAGAAGACTCCCTGGAAAAGACCCTGATGTTGTGAAAGATGGAGGGCAGAAGGAGAAGGGGACGACAGGACGAGATGGTTGGACAGTGTTCAGTGGAAGACAGAAGTGCCTGGCGTGCTCTGGTCCACATGGGGTCACGAAGAGTCGGACATGACTAAATGACTAAACAACAACAAGGGCTATTTAAGGCAAGCAGGTACTTCCTGTGATATGTTGAAAGCAAATTAAATCAGACTAATCCCCTCTGAGGTGGCAGCCTGGGGGTAATGGGTCACCGGCATGGCACAGGATTAAAGAAGTGGGGCCTCTCCCTGGTTTAGAAAAAGTTTAGGTTAGCAAGGTTAGAGGAAGCTGGGATGTGACTTGAGAGAGTAAGGCAAGGTACAGTACAAGAAAGAAGCTAGACTGTCTTGGAATACTGATGCTCTGAACCCTAGCAGGCTCAAGTTGCATATATGTGTAAATAAACCATATAGTATAAAGACACTGCAGTTTCCTCTGTGCCTCGTTGTTCAAGAAGAAACACAAACCCTGGTAAGCATGCCTGGAACTCCCTGGAATCTCAAACTGCTGGCAGATTGCAGGTGGTGTGTAACAATTGCCAATGTCCAGTGGGTCGCATGAGTAACTTTTCACCCAATAAAAAGCTACTCACACCTCAACTTGATGAACATGTGTGGTGGAAGCTTTGGAATATGGTTCACTTCCAAAAGTTCTCCATCCTCCTGTTTTGCGATTCCAATACAGTACAAAGAATGCTCTCGTCCTGCCAGCATGCTTCACTGCATTCCCCCCCCCCCGACTTGGATGGCTTATAAGTTCCCTGCTCCCCCACATGAAATCCTCGCAACAAGTACTTTGGGCTCCGAAATTGCAGCTGGCCCAAAGTCACCCAGAGAGCTTCATAGCCAAGTGAAGATTTGAACCCGGGACTCCCTTGTTCTTTGAATGTGTGCACATTGTGTAAAAAGTGTTTGGGGAACAATGCATCAAAAAGCAGCATTTCATAAGGAACAAAATTATAAGATAAACGATCCAAGGGATAGCTCAGTTGGTAGAGCACGAGACCCTTAAGCTCGGGGTCATGGGTTTGAGCCCCACGTTGGGCAAAATATTCCTGCACTGCAGGGGGTTAGACTAAATTACGCTTGTGGACCCTTCCAACTCTACAATTCTAAGATTCTAAGGATACAGATAGGATGTGGCTAATGTTTGCGCACTGCTTTTCAAACAAGTGGTGGGATGCACAGCCAACGGAGGTTTGTACACAGCCATAGTCTTGGCACTCTCAACTTATTTGATGCCACAATAAGCTCCCAGGCTACCATAGTGAATCTACTTTTAAGTTGAGTCCACACCAACAAACTGCAAAGCAGTAGCAAGTACGCCATAATGGGCAACTAGGGCCAGGGCCTTCTCAATATTGGCCCCGACTTGGTGGAACAGCCTATCACGGGAGACCAGGGCCCTGCGGGATTTGGCATCTTTCCGCAGGGCCTGCAAGACGGAGCTGTTCCACCTGGCCTTTGGGTTGGTTTCTGTTTAATATTTATGCTTCATCTTTTATTGGTGGGTTATTTTGAAATTGAGACCTGCAGTTTTAATTGAATTTTAAATTTGTATTTTAATCTGTTATTTTAAATTGATCGTTTTTATGTTTTTTGTTGTGATTTTAATTGATGTTAGCCGCCCTGAGCCCGGTTCTCTGGCTGGGAAGGGCGGGGTATAAATAAAATTATTATTATTATTATTATTATTATTATTATTATTATTATTATTATTATTATTAGCTTACACAAAATTCCCATTTAATAAACTGGGCAATTTCTCTTGCATAGTGCTTTCTTCCTCCTATATACATTCTGGTGGGACCAACTACTTTGCCCATCAACATTCCCCTTTTGGCAAGCTCCACACCATGTAATATCTCCTCTACCCCAGCCGCCCAATATGTATGCATAATGCCAAAATTCCCAATGCCCTTCTAGGGAGTAAAGTCACAATGCAACTTTTGTATATTTTTATTTTTCCATTCAGGGAGGCTGGGGAGCTTTTGCTATACAAACCCTAAAACACCATCAGATTCAATCACAAATCCCACTGACAGCATAAAACCGTCAGTGAAACGACAAATCACATTGCCGCAGAATGATAGCTATGTTATTTAGAAGTACCCACAATGGAGTCAGGATCTGCATTTCTCCAGCGAAGGTCAAAGCTTTGATCACACCAAGTTATCAGAAATCAATCAAAGTGTTTGGAAAATCTGGGAACAAGAGTGCTTTCAACCAGAGATGGCAAATTTGGCTACAGCACAGCCCTCCGATAGGGCTGGGCGATATATCAATATATCATCATCCGAAACCGTTTTGAAGTCCGTAATTGTGATATCAGTTTCATAATTTTTGACCTGGCAAATATATAAAATCGCAATGTGGGAAAAACCATGAAGCCAGCCAATGCTTCTCTTAATTCCTGCAGCCCCCATTAACTGGCTCAGCTCTCCCTCATGCAAGGGGGCAGCAAATCACAAGAGCAGGGCGCATAGCTGTCAACTTTTCCCTTTTCTTGCGAGGAATCCTATTCGGAATAAGGGAATTTCCCTTTAAAAAAGGGAAAAGTTGACAGCTATGAGCAGTGGGGGAAATCACAATGCAGGAAAATCTATGATGCCTCTACATGGCTCCATCCTTATTTCAGGCTGTGATATATAGGTATATCACAATGTTTAATTGTGGTATATCAAAATGTTGAAAACCAGATATCGCCCAGTCCTATTCTCCATATATTGTTGGGCTCCGACTCCCCTCATTCCTGAGTGTCGGCCCATGTGGCTGCAGCTGATGGGAGTTGTGGTTCAGCAGCCTTTGGAGAGTGACACAGGTTCCTCGCTCCTGCTTTCAGCCATCATACTTTGCACGTGGAGCGTTAGTCGGGGTACGTCCTGTGCCCCAAGCTGGCTTTGCATCTGTCTACCGGTGGTAAAGCACGGAGGAAAACCTTGCTGTTCTTCTGACTTATTTGAGACTCCTGCCCTGCGAGCCTTGAAAGTGAAGGTGTATCTGAACTCCGCCCGAATATCCTTGAGGAGCAGGATGTACAAAAGAGGGTCAAAGATGTTGCCCAAGGTGGTAAAGAACAAAGTTGTACGTTGGTAGATGAAGACCTTCCTCACCAAGTCACAGCTTTCAACTGCCCTCCCGTGCAGCATCACTTCCCACAAATACCTGTAATACGTAGTCACCTGGTGAGGAGTGAAGAGGACGAAAAAGGTGACGACCGTGAGAGAGATGAAGCCGTAGATCTGCCTTTTTGTTTTCTGCCCCAGAGAGGCCACTTTCCTGAGTTCGAACAGGACCCTGAAGTAGAAGAACCCCATGAGCAGGAATGGTATAAAGAAAGAGAAGGTGGTGATGCTCACCCTAAACTGGGCGTATTGATAGTTCAGCCTGGAGCCATCCAGGCAGCGCTCCTGCGGCTGCTCCTCCTCTGGCCGCTGACCTCTGATCTGTATCCCGATGCCGACGGCGCAGAAAGCCGCCACCAGGAGCCAACAAACGGCGCTCACTTTGGCGGCGCCACGCATGGTCTGCAGCCTGTGGAATCTGAGCGGGTGGACCAGGCCGAAATAGCGCTCCATGGCGATGAGGCACAAGAAGTTGTTTTTGGCGTAGAAGTTGGTGCGGAACGCCAGGCCGGCCGCTGCGCACAACTCCTTCCCGAGGCTGGTTTTGTGATCGTGGTAACTGTAGTACATCCATAAAGGGAGCGTCAGGGTCTGCAAGATGTTGGCCAGCATCAGGTTTGCGATGTAAACGGAGAGGATGACGGATCTCTTCATCTGGTGACTCAGGGCCCAAAGCGCCAAGCTGTTGAGAGGCAGCCCGACCACCAACACCACAGAATAGATGGGGATTTGAAAGTACTTGGTGACGTTGACAGGCAAAGGGTGGCATGAGATGTTCATGGCGCCTATTGAAAATTATTGTGGGTTTTCTCCCCTCTCTTCCCATGGAGCCCCACTGCTCCGGACTGTCATCTCACAGCCGTTGCAGTCGGCAAATATCTTGCTTGAACTTGCCGCCCGCTGGACTCGTCCACAGGGTGTGGAGGTGGAAACGAAGGACACTGCGGACGAGGTGGCAAATGCCCCTGCTGCCGCTTCTCTTGTTTGGCGCGGCCTGCCCTTCCTTCTAATCCAGGTCAGTTTTTAATTAAGAAAAAGAAAACAGAGAGGGCTTCTCAAGACCTGGGATGGGAAAGATTGCAGGAAAAATGGATCAGGCAGTTTTCAGACTCGGAAATAAGTGATAGACCATGCTGTGTATAACCTCCCCCCCCCCCAAAAAAGGTCTGCAGTCCTAATGTACCTTTTGCACATGGTTATGCAATCCTCTTACCTGGGAATATAACCCTCCTGAATAGATAGATGCCTAGGATTGCTGGCCATTTAGACATCACCCCAAAAGGCATGAGTCACCCCTCCACTGTAAGCAACTTTGCATTTTTTTAAAAAGAGTATCATTTACCATCCATCTATTTATATGCAAATTTAGAAAATTCACTATAAGAAGAGTGAGAGAATGAGATAACGGGAAAGGGAAAGGGTAAAGGACCCCTGGGTGGTTAAATCCAATCAAAGGCGACTATGGGGTTGTGGCGCTCACTTCACTTTCAAGCCAAGGGAGCCAGCGTTTGTCCACAGACAGCTTTCCGGGTCTTGTGGCCAGCATGACTAAACCTCTTCTGGCGCAACCGAACACCGCGACGGAAGCCAGAGCGCACGGAAACACCGTTTACCTTCCCACCGCACCGGTACCTATCTACTTGCGCTGGTGTGCCTTCGAACTGCTAGGTTGGCAGGAGCTGGGACAGAGCAACGGGAGCTCACCCCGTCATGGGGATTTGAACCGCCGACCTTCTGATCAGCAAGCACCAAGAGGCTCAGCGGTTTAGATCACAGCGCAACCCGTATCCCATGAGTGTAGATACTACTGAGCTAGGTAGACCAAAGGCCTGACTCGGTATAAAGGCAGCTTCTGATATTCCTCAAATTAAGGTGGATATCACCTTAATTGCCAAACAAAGGCATTGCCCATTAGGCAACTGGAAGGCTAGCAGAACCCAGCAGACTTGGCTGCCCTCCCATATCCTGGCAATGCCCTGTTTCTGTTCTCAGGCCCCGTTCTCGTCATCTGAACATTGAGGGAGCCACGGCAGGTGCCCCTATCTTATAAACTTCTGCTGCCAAAGAGCTCTGTTCCACTGTTGCAGAACATGCTTTCCTCCTCGTGCTGCTGAGCATTGATGAATGAAAAGCCAAGCCTGCGCATAGGGAATTTCCATGACATTTGACTGCAGTGAGAACCTTCCTGTGGTTGTGTCCCTTCATAACCCACAGTCTGTCAGACTCTGACCTCATCTGTGCCAGCGATTGAATTGAAGTCTGCCCACATGCTCAGGACCAACTTCCTCAGTGTACAGAAGAAACCGCTTGGAGACAGGCATAAAATGAAAGGCACAAATACAGGATGGGTGACACCTGGCTTGAGAGCAGTACATGTGAAAAGTATCTAGGAGTCTTGGTAGACCACAAACTTGACATGAGTCAACAGTGTGATGCAGCAGCTAAAAAAGCCAATGCAGTTCTGGGCTGCATCAATAGGAGTATAGCGTCTAGATCAAGGGAAGTAATAGTACCACTATATTCTGCTCTGGTCAGACCTCACCTGGAATACTGTGTCCAGTTCTGGGCACTACAGTTCAAGAAGGGTACTGACAAGCTGGAACGTGTCCAGAAGAGGGCAACCAAAATGGTCAAAGGCCTGGAAACAATGCCTTATGAGGAACAGCTTAGGGAGCTGGGTATGTTTAGCCTGGGGAAGAGAAGGTGAAGGGGTGATATGATAGCCATGTTCAAATATATAAAAGGATGTCATCTAGAGCAGTGTTTTTCAACCACTGTTCCGTGGCACACTAGTGTGCCGCGAGATGTTGCCTGGTGTGCCGTGGGAAAAATTGAAAAATTACTTTATATATAGTCAATATAGGCACAGAGTTAATTTTTTTAACATTTTCTAATGGTGGTGTGCCTCGTGATTTTTTTCATGAAACAAGTGTGCCTTTGCCCAAAAAAGGTTAAAAAACACTGATCTAGAGGAGGGAGAAAGGTTGTTTTCTGCTGCTCCAGAGAAGCAGACATGGAGCAATGGATTCAAACTACAAGAAAGAAGATTCCACCTAAACATTAGGAAGAACTTCCTGACAGTGAGAGCTGTTCGGCAGTGGAATTTGCTACCAAGGAGTGTGGTGGAGTCTCCTTTGGAGGTCTTTAAGCAGAGGCTTGACAGCCATCTGTCAGGAATGCTTTGATGGTGTTTCCTGCTTGGCAGGGGGTTGGACTGGATGGCCCTTGTGGTCTCTTCCAACTCTAGGATTCTATGAGAGATGGGTATTTAGTGGTAGTTTTCTGGGTGATTTGCAATACATTGGGCAAGGGCGTCTCAGTACCAGCTGTTGGAAGCCACAGGAGGGGAGGGGGCTCTTAAGGCCAGATTCTGCTTGCTGGCTTCCCACAGGTGCCCACTGTGGGAACAGGATGCTGGACTAGGTGGGACATTGGCCTGATCCAGCAAGCCCTTCTTATGCTAATAATAATCACCATTTTGTTATTTATACACCGTCCATCTGGCTGAGTTTCCCCAGCCACTCTGGGCAGCTTACAGCACATAAAAAAATTGTAAAACATTAGACATTAAAAAAAAATCTCCCGATACAAGGTTGCCTCCAGTTATCCAACAATAGCAAAATGTAAGAAGCCGGCCCCATCCCCAGTTAGGTTGCTGGAAAAGATTGCCAGAAGGAAACTATTTGAAAGCCTATGGGTGAGCTTGGTTTGGTGACTGATCACAAATTCCCAATGTTTAGGAATATAAAGAAATCTATTGATTTCAGGTTCTATTTTTTCCCATACATTGAAAGCACACACACACCCGGGGGGGGGGGGGAGAGAATCCTGAGTACTGTAGTTTATCCCTCACAGAGCTACGAATCCCAGCACCTTTAAACTACAGTTCCAAGGAGAGGGGTTGCTTTAACTGTGCTTCAAAAGTATGGTGTGTGTGCACAGCTGGGGCTGCATCCGGAACGAGCAGATTCCATTCTACACTTCCTTAGGTTATATTTAAGTCCATCCTGCTCAGTGCAGACCCATTCAAATCAAGGAACCTAAGTTAGGCATGCCTGCTAAATTCAACAGGTCTGCTCTGAGAAGGGTTGAATACCATGCGTTATTACTGCTGTAAAAACAAGATTACTGTTATCCGACAAAGAAATAGAAGTGAATTGTTATTGTTAGAGCTTTCCTGAGCCATACCCCTGTAGTGTGTTCCCATGCTCTTAGTCTCCAAGAGTAAATTTTATTTTGCAATTGGTAGCCAAACACCATAAAATACAAAATAGAAAATTCTTTTCAGTAGCACCTTAGAGACCAACTATGTTTGTTCTTGGTATGAGCTTTCGTGTGCATGCACACTTCTTCAGATACCAATTGCAAAATAAAATTTACTCTTGGACTACTCTTTGTTTCGACTATGGCAGACCAACACGGCTACCCACCTGTAACTGGAACCATAAAATACACACACACACACAGAATTAGAAAGGATGCATTCTTTGAATCACAGATTCATTCCCAGAATTGCAGAGCTGGAAGGGGCTCCAAGGGTCATCTAGTCCAACCCCCTGCAATGAAGGAATCACAAGCTAAAGCATCCATGACAGATATGACAGATAGTCATCCAACCTCTGCTTTAAAACCTCCAAGGAAGGAGAGTCTACAACAGGCATAGGCAAACTTGGCCCTACAGATGTTTTGGGACTACAACTCCCATCATCCCTAGCTAACAGGACCAGTGGTCAGGGGATGGTGGGAGTTGTAGTCCCAAAACATCTGGAGGGCTGAGTTTGCCTATGCCTGTTCTACAACCTCCTGAGGGAGTCCCTTCCATTGTCAAACAGCTCTCACCATCAGAAAGTTCTTCCTAAAGAATCCCCTTTCTTGTACCTTGAAGCCATTGGTTCGGGTCCTACCCTCTGGAGCGGCAGAAAACAAGCTTGCTCCGTCTTCCATGTGACAGCCCTTGAGATATCTGAAGTTGGCTAGCATATGTCCTCTCGGTCGCCTCTTCTGCAACCCAACTCTCTCAGCCATCAGACATGGGCATTAAGAGAATGAACGATCAAGGCTGATTTCAAAGTCAGCTTGAGTTTGTTTGTTAGTTTCATGCTGTAAAACAGTAATTAAAAAATTGAAGCACTCACCTCATTACTGACCCAAGAGACGATTCGCACACCTGCCTGCTTGTAACGGCTTCATTCTTTGGAATGGCACCCTCTCTTTGTGGTTGTGTCAGCCGCTGTGGTTTTTGTGACTCAGATAGCATGCAAAGAGTGCTAGTCTCAGTTAAGCGATAACCACCAAGTTGTACATCATAGGAGACAGGCGAGTGGGAACTCAAATAGAGCTGTTTTGGGTTTTACATATTGCTCTCAGGTTGCTGTGTGTCTCGGAAGGGACTTGCCAACATGATAAATAGATAGATAGATAGATACCATCCGGGAAGTCAGAGATTTAACTCTGAAAGAACTGTTGCATTCTTGAAGGGCTGTAGGGTTGTTGTTTTTAAATCCCATTTCAAATGGGCAAATCACCTGCAGGTGTCAGGGAGAATACCACAAGGGACTGGCCAATTTTGTGCAAGAAAAGTGGGAACTGCCAGCTTTGGAGATGTGGGGTGTGGTTCTAGAGATTCATGATATCTGATTTTGACTTGGAAGTAGCAGTGAACACACACAGAGAGACACTGGAGGGGGTTCTTCATCCTCGCAGAGGGTTAGGCCTTTCGCCTGAACCATTTCCCCAATCTAATTGAAGCCCCCTCCTCCATACCACAAGCTACCCATAAGGGGGAAATGTAGGCACACAACAAAGAACTGCAGAGTTGGAAAAGACCCCAAGAGTCATCTAGTCCAGGCATAGCCAAACTTGGCCCTCCAGGTGTTTTGGGACTACAACTCCCATCATCCCTAGCTAACAGAACCAGTGGCCAGGGATGATGGGAGTTGTAGTCCCAAAACATCTGGAGGGCCGAGTTTGCCTATGCCCGATCTAGTCCAACTCCCTGCAATCACATCTGAAGAAACCCTGACAGATCCAATCTCCGTTTAAAAACTTCCAACAAAGCTCACCACCTTCCAAGGGTGTCACAGGCCAGGTTCACCTGCTGAACAGCAGCCTGAAGAGGGAGAAGGCGGAGTGACTCCACCTGCAGCTGATCAGCCTTCCAGGACTTAGAGGAGAAGGTGCTGATGAGAACTGGCTGGCTTCAGCCTTCTTAAGCAGAGCTTCCAGCAGCAGTCAGGTGCTGGAAACAAAGCTTGTCGTTCCTGGCCCTACCTTTCTGCTTCCTACTTGTCTTGGCCTTTGACCCCATGATCATAGGATTCTCTGACCCTTGGATTGTCTGGCCATGCAGATTGCTGTTCGCCCAACCTTTGGACTGGGCTTTACTTTGGATACTGATGTTGCCTCCAGGCAAAAGTACACCTCAGAGGCTCTTCGGGTTGCCTGCCCTCCCACTCCACTGAGCTCTGCACATCGAGCCTCAGCGACGAAACTACGGCAGTGGGAGTCTGTCCCACTGTCAGAGAGATTTTTCATTTAATCAGAATCTCCTGCCTTGTAATATGAAGAAGAAGAAGAAGAGTTTGGATTTGATATCCCGCTTTTCACTACCCGAAAGAGTCTCAAAGCGGCTAACATTCTCCTTTCGCTTCCTCCCCCACAACAAACACTCTGTGAGGTGAGTGGGGCTGAGAGACTTCAGAGAAGTGTGACTAGCCCAAGGTCACCCAGCAGCTGCATGTGGAGGAGCGGAGACACAACCCGGTTCCCCAGATTACGAGTATACCGCTCTTAACCACTACACCACACTGGCTCTGAATCCATTGGTTCAGGCCCAAAGGCAGAAAGCAAGTTTGCTCCGTCCTCTGTGGGACAGCCCTTCAGATATTTGTGGGTGGCTATCATACCACTCCTCTCAGTCTTCTCTTCTGCAGCCTAAACTATACCTAGATCCCTCAACCGTTCCTCTTAAGCGGTTTCCTTTCCAGATACTTTGGCTTAACCAGGCCAAGGATTCTGGCCGCTTGCTGGGTTAAGAGCTATGATTCGCCTGTCCTTCAAAAGGAAGGTGCAGGGAGCATGCCGTTTGTTGGATCAGCATCTTAGCCAATGGTCAGAGGTGATGGGAGTTGTGGACGAGCAACATCTCTCAAGGGCCACAGGTTCCCCATCCCTGAACTATTCCGTGATGGCTTCTGCTCTACATTCCCCTGCTATGGGGCAAAGAGATTAGTTCTACATAACCCACAATGCATCGTTGCAGTTTATCACTGCCTTCTGATCCCCTTCCTCTCTCTTATTCACCAAAGGACATGGTCTACACCAGGGGTCAGCAAACTTTTTCAGCAGGGGGCTGGTCCACTGTCCCTCAGACCTTGTGGGGGGCCGGACTATATTTTTTTGGGGGGGGAGAACGAATTCCTATGCCCCATAAATAACCCAGAGATGCATTTTAAATAAAAGGACACATTCTACTCATGTAAAAACATGCTGATTCCCGGACCGTCCGCAGGCCGCATTTAGAAGGCAATTGAGCCGCATCTGGCCCCCGGGCCTTAATTTGGGGACCCCTGGTTTAAGCCATTCTAACTTTCTTAATACTGCCGTTCCTTAAAAATTCATGAGCAATTAACAAATAAGAATATCAGGCCAATAAAATGGATTTTTCCTTCTGCCTGGCCTAGATATGCTTCAGATCGTTCCTTTCCTCCAACCAACCAAATCTCCTTGTTGTTGGCTTTTGATCTGATTTCATCCTGATGTGAATTCTGACCCATTGTTCCATATTTATTTATAAATATTTCCCCATATTTATTTCTTAATGTCCTGATAGGAGCTGGGGATAGAACCTGGGACCTGTTGGTTGCAAAGCAGATGCTCTGCCATTGAGCTACAACCAGGGTTGGCTTTTTCCAGCTGGAATGCAAAGAGGACATCCTCTCTGGGCACTGGAGAGGGTCTTCTCATGAGCCACAGGGGCAGTGGGGCTTTAATGAGACTCTTCAGCCTCTGATAGCTGATGCACAGGAAGAAGCCTCACCTGCCTCAATTCCACTGGTGCAGAAGCAGGAGGAGCAGGGCAGCATTCCTGGACCTTTTTTTTTTTCTAGAAAAAGAGCACTGGCTACAACCCTTGTTTGCAATGTGGGGCCTGCTGGAGGTTTTACTTTCTGGCCTTTTTGCGCCCCGATGACGGCTTGCAGGGGGGAAAGGAAGTCATAGCCGATAGAGGAAGCCGTGACAGGGATTCCTTTTCTTTGCATGTTCCCTGCCCTACACAGATCTGCATTTGCAGGCCACTTCCCTGTTGAGGTTTGATCTCTGGTTCTTTAGAACAGCCTATTGTTCTTTTTTTGGAAGAGGAAGAGCGGCTCAGCTGTGCAGGCAGTGACAGCTCCTCTGAACTCCCAAAAAAGAAAAAAGCTGGCCCCATCTGCGCTATACGTATAGCTCCTGGGAACTGCGGTTTCCAATCGTTGGTGGGATAGTGGTTAGCATAGCTGCTTTAAGAGTGCAGGTTAATTCTGTATCCAGGCCAGTTGTCTACCAGCTCCATCTGGTACGCAGGCTGAGACCCTACCTGCTCGCAGACTGTCTCACCAGAGTGGTGCATGCTCTGGTTATCTCCCACTTGGACTACTGCAATGCGCTCTATGTGGGGCTACCTTTGAAGGTGACCCAGAAACTAAACCTAATCCAGAATATGGCAGCTAGACTGGTGACTGGGAGTGGCCGCTGAGACCATATAACGTCGGTCCTGAAAGACCTACATTGACTCCCAGTACGTTTCCGAGCACAATTCAAAGTGTTGGTGTTGACCTTTAAAGCCCTAAGCAGCCTCGGCCCAGTATACCTGAAGGAGCGGCTCCACCCCCATTGTTCAGCCCGGACACTGAGGTCCAGCACCGAGGGCCTTCTGGCGGTTCCCTCACTGCGAGAAGCAAAGTTACAGGGAACTAAGCAGAGGGCCTTCTTGGTAGAGGCACCCACCCTGTGGAACGCCCTCCCATCAGATGTCAAGAAACAACTATCTGACTTTTAGAAGACATCTGAAGGCAGCCATGTTTAGGGAAGTTTTTAATGTTTGATGTTTTCTCCTGTTTTTCATATTCTGCTGGGAGCCACCCAGAGTGGCTGGGGTATAAATAATAAATTATTATTATTAGTGTGATGCTAATAATGCCAGAAACTACAGGTTTGATCCCTGTATAGGACAGCTGCATATTCCTGCATTGCAGGAGGTTGGACCAGATGATCTTCAGGGTACCTTCCAATTCTATGAATGTTTTGGTTCAATGTGTCTTTAGGATATATGGTTTTATTTACGTTTATGTACCACCTGGGCATAGGATGGAGGGGCTCTTTGGAATTAACACAGAGCTTGCCAACCGCATAACTGGCACAAAGAACCCTTGTTATCTCAGTTCGTGGAAGAAGGTACTGTTTGGTCACCAGACTCTTCCTCAGCCCCCAAAAAACTTCATCCTCATGCTCTGTCCTTGTATCTCATTACTCTTCCTATATTTAGTACTGTAGAAGTGTGGGTTTGTTTTAATACTTTTGTATCCCACCTTTCCACCAGGGAGCTCAAGGTGGCATACGTAATTCCCCTTCTCCCCATTTTATCTTCGCAATAACCATATGAGGTAGGTTAGGCTGAGAGAGGCAGTGATTGGTCAACAGTCATCTAGTGAGCTTCACAGCCGAGTGGGGATTTGAACCCTGGTCTCCCAGGCCCTAGCGCGACGCTCTAACCATTGTGCCACACTAGCTTTGCCAGTTTGTTCCATCTTTGTTTTTCTCATGACATCAACTGACTTCCTCCCATTCCGACAACCGGCTTTTGTTTCCTTGCTCCCATTCATTTTTTTCTTTGCTTCTTGGAACAATCAAGGAGCCATGCGGCCGGTCAATGGCTCCCAACCACAAGCAAAACAAAGTGAAATGAATATCTCCAAAAGGGAGACTTCATAGCCTGCATCTTTGCATGATTCTTTTTGTAAGGAAACCCAGTTCTTTCAGTCGTTCAGAACCCTTTTTCATCTTTATTTTACCGATGTAGACTTGTTTGCTGCAACGTCTGAAAATGTAAGCAGAACCTTTGTCTATTTGCTGAGCTAAGTGTCTGTGGTGTATTCTAGTGTGTGTTTTTTTTAAAAAAAAATTTATTAACTTTTTCAAAACATCAACAAAATACAAACAACAAACAAATACACTATAATACAATACAACTATTACAGACAAACAATAAAAAACAAACTTATTCCTTTAAACTGCTACTTTCTTTAACATTGTGGATTGACTTCCTCACATCTGCCCTTCCTGCGTTCATTGTCTCACATCTTTAGTAATTTCTTTACATTATATAAACCTTATTTTGCACAAAATCCTATCCATTTTTAAAACTATTATCTTAATTCATTATCTCCAAATTCCTTAACACTTAACATAATTCTAAATCTGCAGTCTAACTTATCTTCCAAGTTACATCTACATTTCAATCTTACTATAATGTGGTGTATTCTAATGTAAGTATTTTTCTGGGGGACGTTTGTTTAAAGGTGGATGAAGGCAGATGGGAATCTAACCAAGTTTTAATGTGCTTGGAACGATCGCCATAGTGCTAACTCTGCTACGAGAGAGTAATGAATCTCTCTTCCAAACCTCTCTCCCCAGCAGAGACAAGCAGGCTTTCGTCTCACAAACGGAAACCAGACGTCCACACAGCCGGAAAAGTAATCTCAAACCACAGCTCACAGTCACATCTGTGAAGAAGAAGAAGAAGAAGAAGAAGAAGAAGAAGAAGAAGAAGAAGAAGAAGAAGAATTTGGATTTGCTATCCCGCTTTATCACTACCCGAAGGAGTCTCAAAGTGACTCACATTCTCCTTTCCCTTCCTCCCCCACAACAAACACTCTGTGTGAGGTTAGTGGGGCTGAGAGACTTCAGAGAAGTGTAACTAGCCCAAGGTCACCCAGCAGCTGCATGTGGAGGAGAGGGGAAGCGAACCCGGTTCCCCAAATTACGAGTCTACCACTCTTAACCACTATAGTCCTCAATTCAGAAGCTGCAAAAAAAGAGGACCGTTTTGCAGGCAAATAAATGAACACATTCAGTGATGGCCCTCATAGATGTGAATTAATCCCGGCCTTCACCTCTCATAATCTGATTTAATCAGCCGTCTTCAAAGGGACAGCAGCAGGATTCAAAGCGCTTATTTTTTTTCCTAAGCACTGATGCTCTGTTGCTCCGGATGGTGAGACAGGAGAGGAAGGAAGTATGTGAATCAGAGCACCCTTGGTAACTACAGTGGCAGCAGATGCTCCAAAAGGCACGATTTTTGAATGAACCTTAAGGGAAATTAAAACAACAGCACAACATCAACATAGAGGTGATAAAGCTGTGATCTCGTGGGAGCCAGGTGACTCGTGAGAGAGCATGACTCCTAAAAATGGGGTGTCCTGCTTAAATCGGGACGGTTGAGGGATATGTGTGTGAAGAACCTCTGGCCTGGGGGTCCAGTCTGGCCCTCCATGTCTCTCTTTCTGGCCCTGGGAGGATCTCTTTAGGTCACACTCCTTTCTCGGCCCTTCACCGTACCCTCCTTGAGGGTTTTTTGCCTGGCTAGAACATACGTTGCTTCCCTCATTTTGGTTTCTAGCCCTGTCCAACAGTGGGATAGAGCCCTACAGAAGGTTTACTGGAGGGAATATGGCCTCAGGTGGGAAAGGGTTGCCCATCCCTGCTGTAAGGACACTCAGTATCATCCCCCTCCCCACAATATTGCAGATGTTAATTGCTTAGCATGAGAGAGCAGCCTGCTAGAGAGGCTACCTGGTGAGTGCATGACCCAGGTGAGATTTAAACAAGGAACTGCCTGGTCCCTGGTTTTCTGTCTCCCTGATCCAGTGTGACAGTTCAGACCAGGCCGCCACTTTGCTGAAATTCCTGGAGGGGATCATATTTGTTGGAAGGAAGTTGGAGTGTAATAAATGCATGAAAATAAATCCAAATAAAACAATAAATGAATGATAACGATAATGATATGCCCCCCTATCTAACTGGGTTGCCCCAGCCACTCTGGGTGGCACCCAACACAACATTAAAAACACGAAAAAACATAAAACGTTAAAAACTTCCCTAAACAGGGCTGCCTTCGGATGTCTTCCAAAAGTCAGATTGTTGTTTGTTTCCTTGACACCTGATGGGAGGGCGTTCCACAGGACGGGCGCCACTACCGAGAAGGCCCTTTGCCTGGTTTCCTGTAACTTCACTTCTCGCAATGAGGTAACCGCCAGAAGGCCCTCGGCGCTGGACCTCAGTGTCCGGGTTGAACGATGGGGGTGAAGATGCTCATTCAGGTATACAAGTGGTCTCTCCCCTTTTGCTCTAACACCCCAAGTCTCTTTGCACACCCCGGCTTGCTTTTCGAGTCTTCTGTGAGGTGGAAAGCGAGGGATTAATTGCTGCCATGTTAACTGGGTGGCCAGCAGCTTGCCCATCTCTCCATCCTTCTGTTGCCCAAAGTACCCTTTCTCCCCCTCCCCCTCCTCCTTGACCCGTTAATGAGCTTAGGCAGGCCAGGATTACCAAAGGGATTTTGTCCTTCCCTTCCGGGCAGCATCTGCCTAACATGACTCACCAAGAAACTGAAACACGGAACCATGGAGAAGACAGCCTCTTAAGTGGCGCGGAAGGCGGAAGCGAACTGGGGCGAAAGCGTCGGAGGGATTGGATAGAGCGCAAAGCCCCATCTCGGCCTGTATAAGCGTGAGCTGGAATCTGATTCATTTCAATATCCGCAGAGGGAATTTAAAATCACAGCATGGTTTGGGGTGGGGAGCAGAGAGGACAAGGTGACAGGCAACAGAATAAATTCTGCCATGGCAGGTTCATTCCTCGGCATCTTCAGGTTGGGCTGAAAGAGACGCTTGCCTGAAATCCTAGGGCAGGCACCCCCAAACTCGGCCCTCCAGATGTTTAGGGACTACAGTACCCATCATCCCTGACCATTTGTCCTGTTAGCTAGGGATGATGGGAGTTGTAGTCCCAAAACATCTGGAGGGCCGAGTTTGGGGGTGCCTGTCCCAGAGAGATGCTTCTAAGCAGGGGGAGGTGGACTTCGACCTTGCAACATCTTATTTGAGCTTATTCCCCCGAAACCCTGAGGCTTATCAGCCAGAACCAGAGTGGCTAGATGGGTGGGGTACAAATAGTAAAAAAAAAAAATCATCATCATCATATTGGGTTAGTTTTGCTGATTATACTGCTTCCACCCAGATTTCTAATGTTCCTTTCACACTGCAGGATGTGTTGTGTTACGTAATCGTGGCTTTTTGACAGATATAGCAGCGCATCATGCTTAATTTCTTTCACACCCGTGGATGGGGGGTGGTGTAACAACAATAAACGCCGTTGGACGATGTCACCGCTCACCTACGCTTTTCACACATGCGTGTTTCTGTTCAGTCACGGTTCCCCTATGGAAACGGCAGGAAAAACGTGTGTGCCCCCCAAATTTTGTCACTTCGTTCCTGCGATTTTTCCTAATTGCTGCAAATGGATTTTTTTTTCTGGAATCAAATAACACAGAAATGAGCGCTAAATGTGTGCGGTATTCTCTTGGTTTTTCTGGAACGGACTTTGACATCAAGCGAAAGCTCAAATATAATGTGGAAATTAAGCAGCAGGGAAACATCAAGGAATTAGAATAAAGTGCCATGTGAGTGAATGCAGACTAACTCAGGCTCATTAATTTCAGCTCACCTTCTCTGAATAGGGCTCAGTTAGAGACAACCCTCCGTCTTTTTCTTCCCCTTAGAAACTGTTATCAGCCATTTATTGTCTACCTTTGCAAATCTCCCATAAACAATGTAAATGTCTTTTGAGTTGTTCAGAGCTTTCCATCCGCAATGCAAATGTTTCGTGTTATAACAAAGCGAGCGCTTCTTGTGTGAAATTTTGCCCCCTTTCCATTTTTCCAGAGTCCTCCGAAAGGTTTGCATAGTCCAATGTGCCCACCTAAATTTGCCCAACAAAAAGGAGCATTTACCTAATTCCAGACAAGAAGCTACGCTGGCCTGATGCATCAAAAAACAGCAGAGCCTTGTGTCACCTGAGAGACTCACATTGCAATCCTATGCACCAGAGTTATGTCCACAATGTGTGTTTAAAGCACTCTATTGCCTCTTTAAACAGTGATGGCTTCCCCCAAAAGAATTTTGGGAGCTGTAGCTTGTTAAGGGCTATGAGAGTAGCTGGGAGACACCAATTCTTCTCACAGAGCTACAATTCCCAGAGTTGACTGGGAATTGAGATTGCTACCTCTCTATTCTACCTTGGTCAGACCACAGCTGGAATACTGTATCCAGTTCTGGGCGCCACAATTTAAGAAGGATATTGACAAGCTGGAACGTGTGCAGAGGAGGGCAACCGAGATGATCAAGGGCCTGGAAACCAAGCCTTATGAGGAGCGGTTGAGGGAGTTGGGTATGTTTAGCCTGGAGCAGAGGAGACTGAGAGGAGAAATGAATGATAGCCACCTTCCAATATCATAAAGGCTGCCGTGTGGAAGAAGGAGCAAGCTTGTTTTCTCCTGCTCTGGCAAGTTGGACTCGAACCAATGGCTTCAAGTTACAAGAAAGGAGTTTACAACTCAACATCAGAACTTTATGGCAGTAAGAGCTGTTTGACAATGGGACAGACTCCCGTGGTAGGAGGTCAACTCCCTTTCCTTGGCGGATTTTAAGTAGAGGTTGGATGACCATCCATTGGCGGAGGGAGCCTCTCGGGCACCTGAGACGGGCACACCCAGGGGCGGGGCAAACCACCCATAGAGGCGGGGCAGGGCGCGTGTCACCCATAGGGATGGGACAGGGCATGCGGTGCCCTTAGGGAGGGACAGGGTGGGGCACACGGCATCCATAAGGGCGATCGGCGCATTGATCGGCATCCAGGGGGCAATCGGCATGGCGATCCGCCCAGGGGGGGTTTTGTCACCCCCCCTCAGGGATGACACATGTGGTGGACCGCCCCCTGCCCCCCCTTTTTATGCCCCTGTGACCATCCTGTCCTGGATGCTTTCGTTGAGATTCCTGCATTGCAACGGGCTGGACTGGATGACCCCCCGGGGTCCCTTCCAACTCTACGATTCTATTATTGTGAAATTATTGTGGGAAGCATCTGTGAGTCGGGAGACGTGGAGGACATACAACGCTATTTGTTACGATGCCCTTTATATACACCCCCTAGACAAGAAAATTCCTCGATTCCATCCTCTGCTCTCTTTCCAACTGAACTCCTCTTGAGCAAATCTCTATTTTACCGGCTGGCAATAATGCATTTATTACTGCATGGGTTGCAAAATTTGCCTTGGCTGCAAGTTAAGTTGAGAGCTAGGCATCAAGACAAGTATCATAAGGGGGAGCGTGAAACGTGGAGTGCTTAACTTATGCAACAGCGATCTTTGCATTTTTGTATGTTTGCTTCGCTGCTGTTAAGTTTTAAATCAGTTATTTGTATCCAACGCATTGTCACCAATTGTGACAGCTTATAGCTTTTAGCAATAAAGATTCATTCATTCATTCATTCATTCATTCATTCATTCATTCATTCACTATTCTGGGAGTTGTAGCTCCAGCTTACAGCTTCTTCTTATATAGGAAAAAGGCCATAGATCAGTGGCAAAGCATGCAGAAGAAATCTAGGTTTTATCCCTGGCATATCCAGGTAGGTTTGAGACAGATCCTTCCCTGAAACCTGAGAAATGAACTGTTGGCCTGACTTGGTATCAGACAGCCTTGGGCTCCATGAATTTGCCTAATCTTCTTCTAAAGCCATCCAAATAGGAGGCCATTGCTGTTTCCTGCAGGAGCAAGTTCCAGAGTTCATACGTGCACTTTTACAGCATCAGCAATGTGGTAGCCTTGAGGAAGTAGAGCAGAACAAAAATGGGAAAAAAATAAAAAAAATCAGAATAAATCAAACCACTGATGCACTATTGCTCCGTCAAGAACATGTTGCAGAAGACACCGGCAATAAAACGTCAGTGTGGCGTGCCCGTCAAGATGGGAACTGAAAACAAAGCAGCCTGGACTGAGCTCTTTCTGACAGATGGCAAGAGGTTAGTGGGAGGGGAGAGAAAATCCTCAGTTGCTCTTGCAGGACTGTGTGGGTGGCGATATCAAGTGCTTCTCCTGGCCGTGTGGGCAGGGCAGGGAGCGGGGAGATGGAAGAGGCCAGATCAGGAAACAGAGTGCAGTTATTTCCGCTGCAAGCAAGGGAGCGGCTGCAGTTGTTGTTGTTGTTGTTGTTCAGTCGTGTCCGTCAGAACAGGTGGTTTACCACCAAGCTACCATCCTTCACCCTAAAGGACTTCCAATTTGGAGAAATCACTGAGCAATTGTCTTTCAGGTTTTGCTGGC
The DNA here is from genome assembly GCF_009819535.1 of Lacerta agilis. NCBI lineage: Eukaryota > Metazoa > Chordata > Lepidosauria > Squamata > Lacertidae > Lacerta > Lacerta agilis. The sequence continues at coordinate 9,210,262 of NC_046325.1, read as the reverse complement.
TCAGCATCCCCCTTGTTTCCCCAGTGCCTCAGGCAGCTTCAAAAGCATCCTGAGGCAAGAGAGGCCTTGATCTTCAACAAAGTCTGAAAGGATGCTTCGAAGATCGCCGTTTTGGAGAAGGATTCAGCCACACACTGGCCAATTTGGGCTGTGCAGTTAAAGTTGATTGGGAACTCTAGTGCAGCAAACCTGCCTTCCAAAAGAAAAGGAAAATATGGACCTTTTTTTTGCAACGGATGGGGAAAATGTACCTGAAAGCATGGGAGAACAACAGCTTGAGACGATGTTGCATCACCTCCTTTGGCAAACAAATTCGGAGTGAAGGATCTATAAATCACTGGTGTTCTCTAGCTCTCTGCAGACAGGTAGTCTGGGAGCAACCTCAGGTCCAGAAAACCCCTCTCTCTCTCCCTCTCTCCCATCAAGGGTTGCCCTGTTCAACTCTATCTCTTTGTCAGTACACTAAAATGAGTATGCATTTCTTTATTAAAAGGAAATATCTAGCTTTCCACTATAAACAAAGTGGATCCTATCAAAAATTTAAAGGGCTTAGCCTTAGGCAAGGCTGCATAGCTCAGTGGCAGAGCATCCGCTTTGCATTCGTAAGATCCCAGGTTCAATCCCCGGACCTGGGAACACCCCATGTCTGAAATCCCTGGAGAGCTGCTGCCAGTCAGTGTAGACAGTACTTAGCTGGATAGACCCAAGTGGCTGGTTTTTTTGTTACGGGGCAGCTACCTCTGTTTCTTAAGCACAGCAGACTGAAACCACACTACAATGATACAGTACCAGCAGGTGCCGTGGCAATCAGAAAAATAAATAAAAACATGGCTTTTAAGGAAATGTTTGCGTCATGTGGTTAACAAGGAAGGTCTTGGGCATGTCCTTTTGTACAGCAAGGATCATAGAATACACTCTAAGTCAGGGGTCAGCAAACTTTTTCAGCAGGGGGCCGGTCCACTGCCCCTCAGACCTTGTGGGGGGCGGTCTATATTTTGAAAAAAATATATATGAATGAATTCCTATGCCCCACAAATAACACAGAGATGCATTTTAAATAAAAGCACACATTCTACTCATGTAAAAACACCAGGCAAGCCCCACAAATAACCCAGAGATGCGTTTTAAATAAAAGGACACATTCTACTCATGTAAAAACACGCTGATTCCCAGACTGTCCGCAGGCCGGATTTAGAAGGCGATTGGGCCGCATCCGGCCCCCGGGCCTTAGTTTGTGGAGCCCTGCTCTAAGTTAACTTAAGATCATAGAATCGCAGAGTCAGAAGGGACCACAAGGATAATCTAGTGCAGAGGTTTCCCCCCTTTTTGAGTCCACGGCTCCCTTGACCAACTACATTCTTTCTGCGGCACCCTCAGGAGCTGAGCTGTGTCACCCCTTGCCTGCAGAACTGGCAGCCTCTCGCCCCTTTCTGAACACCCTGCCTTGTGGAGTTTTCCGTCAGCCTCCTCTCCTCTCCCCTCTCCTTGGGAGTCCTCCGGGCAGCCGCTGCCCCTGATCTCTGAAATGCACCCGCCTCCTGCCCCAAAGAGAGTTGCCTCTTCACACTGCCCCATAGGGGCCTGGGAAGAGGATACCCCCCCAACCTTAGTGGCCCAACAGAGGCTGGCCAAAGGTGAATGTGAGGCTGGCACTTTGCCTTGGGAGGCGGCAGGGGAAACGCCAGGTGCTGCCAAGCCTGCATGGCAGAAAGGCTCCCCTTCAGCACCAGGCACTCAGCCAGTGTGGTGTAGTGGTTAAGAGCGGTAGACTCCTAATCTGGTGAACCGGGTTCGCGTCTCCGCTCCTCCACATGCAGCTGCTTGGGCTAGTCACACTTCTCTGAAGTCTCTCAGCCCCACTCACTTCACAGAGTGTTTGTTGTGGGGGAGGAAGGGAAAGGAGAATGTTAGCCGCTTTGAGACTCCTTCGGGTAGTGACAAAGTGGGATAGTAGATCAAAACACTTCTTCTTCTTCTTCTTCTTCTTCTTCTTCTTCTTCTTCTTCTTCTTCTTCTTCTTCTTCTTCTTCTCCTCCTCCTCCTCCTCCTCCCAGGCAGGCCTTGCACACAGCAAGCACAAGAAAGGCCAGCACAGTACCCGCTTGCCTGCCTCTCACTATTCTCCTTTCCCAACAGCAAGGACTGCCGGACTGGCTGGCTGGCTGACTGGGGTCTCTCACCCGCTTGCTTGCTTACTCACTCTGAGGCTGCCTCGGCTCCTGGCAACCAGCACCCCCTGGCCAGCCCCAGAGGCACCATTTGCCTGCAAAGCTTGTAGCCAGGGCTGCCGTAACAAACAGCTGTGGAAGCCTTTGGGAGGCAGAGACATGAGAGGGCATCAGAGGAAGGAAGGAAGGAAGGAAGGAAGGAAGGAAGGAAGGAAGGAAGGAAGGAGATACAGTGTTGCCCGTGGCACCCCTGACCATCGTTCAAGGCACCCCAGGGTGCCATGGCACACTGTTAGAAAACCACTGATTTAGTCCATCCCCCGGCAATGCAGGAATCTTTTGCCCAAAGTGGGGCTTGAACTCACAAACCTAGACTCCCAAGGTATGTGCTGGGGTTCTTGAAACCTTTCACCACTTGGAGACTGGGGTGTGCCTAAGAAAGCTGCCGTGTTCCTTCCAAAGCTCTCTTCCTAAACCCCATCTTTGTTATTTCAGCTTTGTTCCAGGTCTCCTTCCCACCCATGTCGCTGCTTGTGTTGGACGAAACAGCAGGTGATCTGCCAGTCCGAGACACCAACCAGAAGCCCTCCGTGATAGCAGCTATACAAGGTCAATCTTTTGGCGGGGAGGAGTGCTTTTTTAGGGTGTTTGCTATAATAGTTGTGTTGCTGGCTCTGAAACTTTCATAAACAACAGTGATGTCCAGAGTGGCGAATGGAATTCAGATTCCGTGTCAAGAAAAGTTTAAGTCTGCAACTGGAATAAATAATGTAAATCTGCATCGATTTGGTCATTTGGGGTTGTTATTACCACAGATGGGTAAACTGTGTAGAGTACTGAAATACCACCATTTCTTGACCCAGGAATTTCCTGATCTGTCCCCTCTGGCGTTTCTCATTCAGTTTTATCATATTTTGACAGTTTATCTTTGCGGTCCAAAGGACTAGCAACTTTTCTTCCTTTCTTCCCCTGCTCAATACTACATTCTGACATTTCCACAGTGCAATACCTGAAATTGAAGCATTGAGTTAGGTGTCCTTTGCTGCACAGAAAATACATTTGCAAAGAGTGTGGTGCAATGTGAAACTTAGGTTGAAATTCTCTCAGTTTCACATACGGTCCTGCCTTTCCAAAACTCGATGCAAGCTTCCTTCGAGACGTTTGAGCTGCGTGCAAACAGAGCATGAACATGTAGGTGCATAGTGATGAATTCAGGGCTATAGCTCAGTGGGAGAGCATCTGCTTTGTTCCAGAGTCAATCCCTGGCATCTTTAGGTAGCGCCAGGAGAGATTTCAGTCTGCAACCCTGAACCCTGAAGAACAGTTGCTGGTCAATGTAAATTGTTGTTGTTGTTGTTGTTGTTCAGTCGTTCAGTCGTGTCCGACTCTTCGTGACCCCATGGACCAGAGCACGCCAGGCACGCCTATCCTTCACTGCCTCTCGCAGTTTGGCCAAACTCATGTAAATAAATGGTGCAATTGTTTGGTTCAGCACAAGGCAGTTTCCTGTGTTCCTATGTTTCTAGAATTGGAAGGAAGGTTCTTTGAAAAAAGGGCTCAGGAACTCCCTGAAAGCTGGACAGGCTAAGAGAGTATGGCCCTACAGGGTACCCTTATGCAAAAAGAGGGTTGGTAAATAAAGACAAGCCCACTTCCTTTTGTGGCATGCCAAGAAGTATAGTGGGGGGGGGAGTCTACCGTAGCAGTGGCAGCACCCCAGCCAGAGGAGCCACTGACACATGTCCCACCAGCTGCATCTATCAGCAGCAGCATTGAATGGAGGTGCCATTTTGGGGACGCAATATTTTCCTTGCCCTGGCTTCTGGCAACCCATGTTACGACACTGTGCCCACCGCCCCAATCTCTGAGCTGTGCAAGATTCCAGGGGTTCCAGTCGCTCACCCAGGGTTTGTGTTTCCTCCTGAAAATATGAGGCACAGCGGACCCTGTGGTGTCTTTAGAATACATGGTTTATTTACGTGTATGTGCAACCTGAGTCTACACTGTACTGCAGGGTCCCCAGACTAAGGCCCATGGGCCAGAAGCGGCCCAGGGGGCTCATTTATCCGGCCCCTGGTGACCCCCGCCACCCGCTGTCGCTGCCTGCTCTTACTGGCGCCGTGCGGCACGGGTGCCCACTTTCGGGTCAGCGGAGTGAAGGAAATAGTTTGTGCGCATGCGCAAGTGTCATTTCCGGCACACTTCCAGATCTGCGGAGGCCCGTGTGCACGTGCACAAGCTATTTCCAGCATTGCGCCAACCTGAAAGTGCTCCGGAAATGAAGCTTGCGCATGTGCACAAGCTATTTCCGGCGCTTCGTCGACCCGAAAGTGCGCCAGAAATAGCGTGTGGGCGCGTGTTCCCCTGCCCGCCGCTCGATCGGCGCTGGAGGAAGCGGCCCGAGGTCCGGTAAGTCTGGGGTCACCTGCTGTACAGGATCACAGCATCAGCGCCCCCCCCAAAAGGTGTTGTTTTTCCCATAGCCCCAGAAGCCTTGGATTCCAGCAGAAATCAGGTATGGTTCTCTTGTCTCCACCTTCTAACTCATGTAACTCAAAACTCCTTTGTTTTTCTAACTATCTGCAAGTTGAGGGAGAGAGGCTCCCACCCATTTGTCATCTGGCACAGAGTCACTTCCTTTGTTATCTTAATAACCCCTATGTAGGTCACCTGGCTATTCCAGGAATTTGAATCCTTGCTTAGATTTCAACACTTGCTGGATCCAGGAATTCGAAGGAGGCCCCCCGCGTATATCCTACCTGCCCCAAACTCTTAATACTATGTTGTTATGCTGTGGGTTTGTCTATGCGATTCTTCTTTCCCCAGTCTCCCCCTCTCAATGCATAAACCTATGTTCTTTCTCTATTGATAACTCTACTCTCCATCTCCAAACCCCCTTTCCTCTAGATGTGTCATCTTCTGCTGTCCCCCCTGCCAAATCCCAAGGGTTGAAAACATGGATGAAAGGTAGGCGAGGTCATGAAATTCACTGTCTTTACGCATCGTATCAAACTTTTCACATGAACACTCCCTCTAATAGCAAACCCAAATGGTGCGTGCCAATAAAAATTGAGATGAAGCAGGACTACTGAGAAACAAGATGGAAGTGTCCGACCGATTGGGGAACTTTGAGGTTTCTAGAAGTACATATTAACAAGGGTTGCCATATCTCAAAAAGTGAAAACCCAGACACAAAAGTTGTTGAAGTGTTTTTGGGCAAGTTTCTGAAATTCTTTTTAAATAAAGAAAATCGCCCAAAACGACTCTGCCAACATGGGTTGCCATAAGCCCGGATTTTCCCAGACATTTTGCCGATTTCTGCCCGGACACTGCTTCCTACAGCAGTACTCAGGGTATGTTCAGGATATTCCAGACATATGGCAACCCTATATTAACCCTCCCCCAACTGTCCAATGAGAATTGAGCATGGTCAACTGAGCACAGGGTGTTGAGTGTGTTGGAAAAGGAAAAGGGGAAACTGTGGTGACGATACCCTACTTCAGCTCTTTATCGCTTACAGCAGGCATCCCCAAACTCGTCCCCCCAGATGTTTTTGGACTACAACTCCCATCATCCCTAGCTAACAGGACCAGCGGTCACGGATTATGGGAACTGTAGTCCCAAAACATCTGGAGGGACGAGTTTGGGGGTGCCTGGCTTAGAGCATCATTGAGGAGAACATGTTGGCCAACAAGAACCTTGTCATAATCCCCATTATGAAGAGAGCTAGCATTATGTAGTTAGAGTGTTGGGCTAGGACTGGGGAGACCTAAGTTCAAATCCTCCCACAACCATGAAACTCACTGTGGCCTTAGGCCAGTCACTCTCACCAGAGTCAGTTTTAGGAGCAGGCAGCCCAGGTGGCTCCCTGGAGCCCTGGAATCTGCAGGATGGAGTACCTAGCATAGTATTACTAGAGGGTGAAACTTAATTTTTGCAAATGTAGCAAAAACCATCAGCTTACAGCCATGTTTGACCTCTACCCAATACATGGTTCTACCTTCCCAGCCCTTGTTAACATTTGTAGAATCACCTCCAAAGGCCTGCAGGCTGTCATGAATGATGAAATCACGAAATCTACAAGATTTCTGTATGGGTCATGGGCATACGCAGGGGGGGGGCAGCTGCCCCCCCCCCAAGAAGCAAAAAATAAATAAAAATTAAATGGTTATCGGCAGCCTAAAAGGAAAAAAAAGCTCTCCTAAAAAAGCTCAACTACTGATCTTTCTCCCCCTCCCAAAATCTCAATAACAATTGAGCTCTTGGGCAACAGAGTGTGTGTGTGTGTGTGTGTGTGTGTGTGTGTGTGTTGATGCCGGCTGATCATTGCAAGGGAGTTTTGGAAACTGAGTTCCCTTGCATGGTGAGTAGTTCCTTTGCAAGGGCTGAGGATCCTGGGAAACTGAGTTTTTCAGCCATTTGGGGCTTTCTGTTTGGGGGGGAAGTCTTTGAGCTGAACCCCAAAAAACGGGGGTAGATCAGTGGATCAGTGCTGAAAGTAGATCACAGTCTCTTGGGAGTTGGCCACCCCTGGTATAAGACATGTAAGCAGAATACAAATTTTTTAAAAAATCAAGCAAATAATTGTAATAAATACCGTAATAAAGCACTGCTATAATTATATATAATTTTCCTAAAATTTTGGTTTCATTCGCCTTTCCGTGCTGAAATGTCACAACCTGAATGACCATGGCTTGCCCCCCCCCCTCAGTTTTGATCCTGGGTACGCCCCTGGTATGGGTGGAAACCACATAGCTTATGATGTTCTTCCCAATTCTCTTGCTCCTCCCCCCCAGCATCAGGTTCACTGGCAAGGACTCGGCGCCAGATAAACCGAGTGAACCGCACGGAGCTAGAGGACGGGTTCTTGCGACTTCACGATGAAAACCTGCTGCTCAAAGAGTTTGCCCGGAAGCAAGAGGACAGGATCAAAAGGTATCAAGAGTGGCGGATATTAATTTAATTGTTGTCCGTTGTCAGAGTATATTATTGTGTGTTTGTCCATTGATCACAATCAACTGCCTGACTGTTTAGTTAATAGGTGTTTTAAATCTAATGTCTTGCAGAAATGACTATAGTAATGTATGCTGGAGTCCACACCTAAGACCAGTTTCAGTGTGCCAAACAGTAATAAAGAGAATGTTGCTGAGTCTACATAGGTGCCCAATCTCTCACCACTGTCATCCCAGCCTGTCATCATAGTTCAGAATAGTCTATTGTCTCTGTAAACCACAGCCCTCTCTCCTCTCCCACTTCCCGACCAACCCACTCTGGGTGGTGGCGGTTGGGTTTTGTGTTATATGTCTGGTTCGGTCAATAGAACTGGAAGTGTTGCATTAATTAAGATGAATTGAGCTGATGCTTTCCTTTGTTCCTTGAACGCCAATGTTCAGTGAAAACTAATGCTACATTCTGCCACCAGGTGTCGCTATTGTGCTAATTGCGTTCTCTGTGTGCATGCTGAAGCCAACAGCACCATAGCGGGCTCTAGTGGCAGAATGCAAGCATTGCAACACTGCAAATTAAAGAACAACAACACGGCAGGAAGGGGCTTCAGTCTAATGAGCATTTAAACTAGCCACCACACAAGTCTTTGCGATAACCGAAAACACATATACAGATTGCACCATCAACACACCCTCTCACATCAGCTATATTTTCTCAAGTCTGCCTATACATGGTTCCTACTATCTTTCTTTCTGTGATCCCTCTCTGAATCTTTTCCAACATGATCCGGCCTTCTTAAATGGTGGTGCCCAGAACTTGAATCTCAAACATGGCCCTACGAACACCAATTACAGAGGAGGAATTATTTCTCGAGAATGCCAAAACTGGGTCTTTCCCTCCCTTTGCTCCATCAGGATGGGCACCAAACTATCAAGGCTCAGCCACGAGCGAATGCAAGTTGACGGGAGACCCGGGAGCTGGATCCGAAGCTCTGGAAGAAACCTGGACCTGGAGGAGGACCTGGAAGGGACTCGGGAGAGGGTTCGGGAACTGGAGAGACGAAACGAGGGTCTACGGAACCGCCTGCTCTTCTATAAGCAGCAGCTCCAGCTGCAGAGTTTGGGTCGACACGGCCCTTATGGCTATGTCTCTCCCAGGGTAGACACAGGACTTCGGCGGGCACACACAGCCGCTGGACGAGTGCCTGAGAAACTACGCAAAGGTAAAAAGGGCTTGTGGGCAGTATTGTGTTCATTGGCAGGGAGGTTCTGGGCTGAGCAGTGATTTTGCAATGCAAAAGGGCGCATAATGAGTGTCAGGGACTGGCAGGATGTTGACAGGTGTGCATCAGTTGCACTAATGTACAGAGTATGGGAAAGAAGTAAGACGAATGGAAGCTTTTAGTACAGGATAGCAAATATGACCTGGCAGGTGTTACTGAAACTTAGTGGGGTGATGAAGAAGTCCCCACAAAAGAAGAATGGATACAAAAACTTATGGAATATGCAGAAATGGCAAAAGTTACTGGAAAAATAAGAAATCAAGATAACAAACTTTTTCTAAAAGAATGGAAATGGTTTATTGAATATTTACAATTAAATTGTAAACAGATAAGAACATTGGCAGGATTATTGTAATAACCTGCAATTTTATAAGAGTATATATTGAAAGTAGATGAATAAATGAGCAAATTAAGTTAATTTGGATATGCAGAAAATATTTAAAAATAAATTTAAGGAACCGCAGAAAGAGGGGGAGGGATGTCAAGTTTAGAAATGTTAAAATGATTATAAAATTATTGAAATATATAAAATTGAAAATAATAATTTTTTAAAAATAATAATAATAAAAGAAACTTAGTGGGGTGGTAATCATGACAGAATGTAGGAATTGAGAGGTATAACCTGTTCAAAAGGAATAGAAGAAATGGAAAGGAAGGAGGAGTAGCATTATATGTAAAGGATGTGTACACTTGTGAAGACCCAGAGCATGGAGGCAGATTGAGAATATGTGGTTAAATTTGGAGGAGAAGGAAACAACAGTGACTTTGTTGTAAATATCTGCTAAGGATCTCTAAGCCGGACTGAAGACTTGGATGATGCCTTCCTAGAGCAGATGAGCAAACATTCAAAACGGAGAGATATAGTAGTCATGGGAGACTTCAACAACCCCAATACCTCTTATTAAAATAAAAAATTCCTTCCAGTAGCACCTTAGAGACCAACTAAGTTTGTTCTTGGTAGGAGCTTTCGTGTGCATGCACACTTCTTCAGATACCTCTGTACAGTGGTACCTTGACTTACAAATTTAATCCGTTCCGAATGCACATTTGTAGGTCGAAAAATTCGTAAGTCGAAAAAAGCGATTTCCCCATAGGAATGCATTGGAAACGAAAAATTCGGAAAAATTCGTAAGTCGAGTAAACCGCATCTAAAATTCATAAGTCGAGTAAACCCAATCCAAAGTTCGTAAGTCGAGTAAACGCCATCTAAAACCGCCAACGGATGTCCTTCGGATGTCGAAAAATTTGTAGGCTTGCGGGCACTTTTTCCATTCGTAAGTCGAAAAATTTGTATGTTGAGTAATTCATAAGTCGAGGTACCACTATCTGAAGAAGTGTGCATGCACACGAAAGCCATAGAAACAAGTGTAAGTGTCCGCTTTTGACAATAAAGAGTTAACTATCTTGCGTGTGCATTCCTTTGACCCATGACTTCATTGAAGGAAATCGAGCTGCCTTTTCGTGGACCCTGCTGGTTTTGTCACTCTCTATTGAATGTGCAACCCAACAGGGCATGGGCCGGGTCGCATGATGTCTTGCTCGTAATTTTTAATATTTTTTGGCCCAGCAGGAATGCGTGTTCAAGGGCCGGCGGTCAGACCAACCCACACAGCTCCTGCCCGCTATGGCGATCACACTCTGGAGGGATCTCGAGTTGAGACGGAAAGATTGTGAGTCTTGCCTGCTCATCCTACCCTCATCCGTTTGGCCACTGTGATTCTTTTCTTTTCTTTCGAAATATATATATATTGTTTAACAAGTATAAAATTATGACAATACAATCATACACATACACATTTACAGATTCCTCCGAATCTCTGGACTTCCCATCTCCCCTCCATGGTTCCCATTAATAAACATTTTCTCCTGCATCTTTTCTGATAATCTATGTTTTATATAACTCCATTGTCTCCATAGTACTTGCTACATTACAAGTGTTATTGCAATCCTGCTAATGTTTTCATCTGCTTACAGTGGTCTCCAAGATAAATTATGAATTTTCCCCATTCTTTGTTAAAGTTCTGGTCTTCTTGGTTCCTAAGCTTTCTGGTGAGCTTTGCCATTTCGGCATTGTCCAACAATTTGATTTGCCATTCTTCTCTGGTAGGGACTTCATCATCTTTCCAAATCTGGGCTAATAGCATCCAGGCGGCTGTCGTCACATACATAAAAAGTCTTTTCTGTTCCCTTGGAATATCGGCACCTAAAATTCCTAATAAAAAAGCCTCTGGTTGTTGTTTTTTTTACAAAAGTTAATTTAAACATTTTTTTCATCTCATTATATATTGTTTCCCAGAGTGTTTTTATTACCTGACAAGACTACCACATATGATAAAAGGTGTCTTCCTTTTCTTCACATTTCCAGCAGATATTTGTAGCTGCCTTAAACATTTTTGCTATCTTACTGGGAGTCAGATACCATCGTGGCCACTGCGATTCTCACTGGTTTGCAGATTTTTATGACCATCCCTATATGACTGGCTCATCTTGCTCTGGGGGCAGAAGAAGCCAAGGCTCAGTGGCAGAGAATCTGCTTTGCCTGTTGTTGTTGTTGTTGTTGTTGTTGTTGTTGTTGTTCAGTCGTTCAGTCGTGTCCGACTCTTCGTGACCCCATGGACCAGAGCACGCCAGGCACGCCTATCCTTCACTGCCTCCCGCAGTTTGGCCAAACTCATGTTAGTAGCTTTGAGAACACTGTCCAACCATCTCATCCTCTGTCGTCCCCTTCTCCTTGTGCCCTCCATCTTTCCCAACATCAGGGTCTTTTCCAGGGAGTCTTCTCTTCTCATGAGGTGGCCAAAGTACTGGAGCCTCAACTTCAGGATCTGTCCTTCCAGTGTGCACTCAGGGCTTATTTCATTAAGGATGGATAAGTTTGATCTTTTTGCAGTCCATGGGACTCTCAAGACTCTCCTCCAGCACCATAATTCAAAAGCATCAATTCTTCGGCGATCAGCCTTCTTGATGGTCCAGCTCTCACTTCCGTACATTACTACTGGGAAAACCATAGCTTTAACTATACGGACCTTTGTCGGCAAGGTGATGTCTCTGCTTTTTAAGATGCTATCTAGGTTTGTCATTGCTTTCCTCCCAAGAAGCAGGCGTCTTCTAATTTCGTGACTGCTGTCACCATCTGCAGTGATCATGGAACCCAAGAAAGTGAAATCTCTCACTGCCTCCATTTCTTCCCCTTCTATTTGCCAGGAGGTGATGGGACCAGTAGGTGATGCTTTGCCTACATTTCATAAACTCTCTCTTATTGCATATCAGGCAAGCACCTTTCCTGTTGACTTTTCAACGCAAGCTAAAGACATTCCTCTTTCTTTCCTTATTGCCAAAAAGAAAAAAAAGAAAAACATTCCTCTTTCAATAAGCCTCTTAAAATCTTCTATCCCAGTTGGAATCTGTCGTGGATCTGAATTGATTTTACGTATCGGTTGTCGTTTTAAAACGTTCTTATATTTAGAGTTATATATATTTTTAATTTTGTTTTCATATACAGTGGTACCTTGGTTCTCGAACTTAATCCGTTCCAAAACCAAGGCGCGCTTTCCCATAGAAAGTAATGCAAAATGGGTTAATCTGTTCCAGACTTTTAAAAACAACCCCTAAAACAGCAATTTAACATGAATTTTACTCTCTAACAAGGCCATTGGTCCATGAAATGAAAGCAATAATCAATGTACTGTACTATAAAATAAATAAGACAGTATTGTAGATGATGAAATTTAAAATTATTATTTTTTTCTTACTTGTTCTGATGATAGTCATTGTTTAGAGGAGGGACTTTTATCCATTTCTGCAGTCACACAATCAATCAATCAATCAATCAATCAGCTGAACTGGGTTCCATACAGTCACAAAAGCAAATTAACTGAAAAAGCCTCAAAAACAAAAACGCAAAATAAATAGCAAAACCAAAAGCGCCAAATACAGTGGCACCTTGGTTCTCAAACTTAATCCGTTCCGGAAGTCTGTTTGACTTCTGAAATGTTCAAAAACCAAGGCGTGGCTTCTGATTGGTGCAGGCGCCCTGAAAACAATATCAGATAGCTGCATAGGACATTCAACTTCCAAAAAACATTTGAAAACGTGAGCACTTCCTTCCAGGTTTTTGGTGTTTGGGAACCAAGGCATTTGAGAACCAAGGTACCACAGTATGTAATTATATTGTAAATCGCTTTGAGATGGGAACAAATGAAATAATGCAAATGTCGACTGGATTCTCTCCTCTTCCCATTTCCCCAGGAACAATGAGCTGGAAACGAAGCAGCTCTTTTTGTTTTCGCTCTGTTCTTCCTTTCAGCACCCAGAGCCTGGTCCTTGCAGCGTTGGAGCTGGATCCTGAGTCGCTGAGTTCCACACACGGCAGAGATACGGAACCAGAAAGCGCCCGCTCCCTGCAGCGCCACCTAGAGGTCCGGGAACGCCGGTACAACGCCTGCACATATGCTTCATTCACGTATTATTTGTTGTTGTTGTTGTTGTTGTTCAGTCGTTCAGTCGTGTCCGACTCTTCGTGACCCCATGGACCAGAGCACACCAGGCACGCCTATCCTTCACTGCCTCTCGCAGTTTGGCCAAACTCATGTATTGTTTGGTCCATGTTAAATCAGTCTCTCCAGCTCTGTTTTAAGGTCTTCTCAACTCTTGTTCTATTTCTCACCAAAACACTTAAATCGAACTTAATCCGTTCCGGGGAGAGCCAGATTCAGGGATGTCGAAGTAGGGCTTGAGTTTAAAACGGGGGAAATCAAACATGACTCATTGATAAGATATAGGTAAAGGTAAAGGGACCCCTGACCATTAGGTCCAGTCGTGTCCGACTCTGGGGTTGTGGCGCTTATCTCGCTTTAGTGGCCGAGGGAGCCGGCGTACAGCTTCCAGGTCATGTGGCCAGCATGACTAAGCCGCTTCTGGCGAACCAGAGCAGCGCACAGAAACGCCGTTTACCTTCCCGCCAGAGCGGTACCTATTTATCTACTTGCACTTTGACGTGCTTTCGAACTGCTAGGTGGGCAGGAGCTGGGACTGAGCAACGGAAGCTCACCCCGTTGCGGGGATTCGAACCGACGACCTTCTGATCAGCAAGCCCTAGGCTCTGTGGTTTAACCCACAGCGCCACCTGCGTCCATTTGATAAGATATAGACGTTTGTAAATTGGGAGTGTTGACATATGTTTTAATCTGAGTTTTGGCTTGTCATTGATCTTAATTATTTTTTCTTCTCATGAGGGAAGGAGAAAGGTGGGACAGAGAAGTGTTGGCAGTGCTGCGTTTCACATTTAATGCTGGTCCCTTTTTCCAACCCAGACCTAACAAGACAATCTATTTATTTTTGATGATTATTTAAAATCTATTTTTATTAATACTTACCAAAAGTTCAGTATAAAGTACCTATTTAAAACACACCAGAATAAAAGAAATACAGTGGTGCCCCGCTAGACGAATGCCTCGCTAGACGAAAAACTCGCTAGACGAAGGCATTCGTCTAGCGGAAGGCTGCCCCGCAAGACGAAAACCGCGGTTTGCATTGCCGCTTCGCTAGACGAAAAAACCGCTAGACGAAAAGATTCGCAGAACGAATTATTTTTGTCTAGCGGGGCACCACTGTAAAAAAAAAAAACTAATCTAAAGAGGAACAGGGGCAGAAAGAAGGAAAAGGATTGGGGGGGGGGAGAGAAAAGAAAAAGAAAAAAGAGAGAAAAAGTAAAGAAAACGGGGAAAGATAAAAAGACTTCCGTTTCCCTGTCAGCTAAATATAGTATTCACTCATTAACATCCAGCTATTCTATTTTCTATGGGCCAATTTTTTTTCCAATCTTCAGATCCAGACATTACAAGATCATTTTCTCTCTTACGCAAAAAGCCTGCAAGAAGTTTCCAGTCCTTAATAAATGTCAATAATCAACACGTATTTGTTTCGCTGTTCCAGAGCCGCCATCCAGGAAAACGTGGAGCTGATTCGTCTGCAGAAGATTCTGAGAGCCAAGAATTCAGAACTGGTGGTAACTAAGGCCCAGTTTGCTGGCTTACAGGAAGTGAGTCCTGCCACGTCGGCACTTGTGATAGCCAAATGCGGCCCACTGGGTTTCACTCTCTGGCCCCTGGGCTTCTCCCCAAGCCAAACCATTTCACACACCCTTATCCAGGGGTGTAGCAAGGGGGGCAGGGGGCGGGCCGCCCCGTGTTCCATAATGGAGGGGGTGACAAATTATCAAGGAACAATTTTTTTTAATTATTTTTTTTTTTAAATGCCTGCTCCGAAGGTCTTATCTTACTATACTAGGGATTATATAGCTATATATGAAATTTCATGCATATCGGTTAATATATTGACCCTCCTCCACCAAAATAGCTGTTCACTTGGCTGTTTTCCTATGTCATGAAGGCTGAAATTTCAGTTCAGAGAACACTTACTGTTCCCAACCCTAACCCTGTGGAAAGCCATCTAATTAGACTTTAATTTGATTTTGAGATGTTTTTAGGAGGTAATTTAATTATTGTTTGATTTTATACCAATGTTATGTATCTGATGTTAGCCACCCTGAGCCCGACTTTGGCCGGGGAGGGTGGGATTAAATAAAAGGTTTATTATTATTATTACTTGTTATTATTCTTTTGTAAGAAAATATGAAATAACGTAAAACCATTTTTGCGGGGGGGGAATCAATGGGGGGGTTGACAAGAAATTTTCCGCACTGGGCACCACCTGACCTTCCCATGCCTGGGGGGGGGTGTGTGTGACAAAAAATGTTTTGCCCCCGGGTACCAATTTACCTTGCTACGTCCCTGCCCTTATCTTCTGAGCCCTCCCAAGAGATGCAGGCCAGTGGCAACCTGGGGCCGTCAAAGGTAAAAGTGGGTGGGATAATGGATGTACATTTTGCCTTTATGCAGTAGGCGAGTTCTTACACACATACACACACACACTCACAAGGCACCTCGCTCTCTTCTCCATCCAGGCAAGGAAGTAGCATTGTCAAAATTCAAGGGCAAAGTCCAGCAAGGCAAAAACGCTTGCGGCTGGGGGAGGAAGCAGTGCTAGTGAAGGCCACATTTGAGCCCTAGACCTAAGGTTCCTCATCCTCATCTCTGATCTCAACAATATTTTCAATTGTGAGCTTTACAACGGTTTGTGATCTTTTTCCAGATCATTTTCAGAGCGTTTTTTAATAGCTGTTTAGATCCAGCCTAAATTATTTAAAAACAGATCGTGAGGGAAAGTGAGGGACCCTGATACCCACAAACTACTGTTGCACACACACGACATGGCTTCCCCATAAGAATCCTGGGAACTGTTGTTCACCCCTCACAGAGCTATAGTTCCCAGCACCTTAAACTACATTTCCCAGGGTTCTTTGGGGAAGAATGTTGTTTTACATGTACTTAAATATGCTCATGCTTACTTCTGGAGGTGCCGTGTCACAGGTAGTTGAAGCCCTTAGCAATGCATTCAATGATTCAATTATTTGACAGTATAGAGACTCCGTTTTCCTTCTTATACGTGACTTCTGACAAGGAAGGTGTGTTTTTTTCCTCATCCACCCCAATAATCCAGCGCTTTGCTTGCTATTCCTCCAGGCTTACGAGACTCAGCTCCAGCAGGTAACTTTCTCCAGTTCTGTTTGGTGGTGGCACCATTGGGGGTTGGGGCTCCATGGTCCCTCAAGGTTCTAGATCTCATGAATCTCCTTTGCTTCTCCAGAACCAAGAGGCATTGAGGTCAGCCAGCGAGGCCTTGCTAGCTCAGGTTGAAAAGCTGAATACCCACCTCAGGGAGGAGAGTCAGAAGGTGACAGCCCTGGAGAGCCAAGTAGAAGTCCTTTCTCCACTGCAGGGAATGCTGCAAGATGTAAGTCGTGTCAGAAATTAACCAGAAGAAAATGCTCCTCTCCTACTTCTCAAACTTCACTCTTTTATTTTTATTGAAACCATTTCTAAAAAGGGGGGTACTCTCATTTTTACTCAACAAAATCACCATTTTATAGTTCAAATCAGGAAAAATAAATACAGTAAACGGACAAAAGTACAAAGATTCACAAAATGTTTAGAGGTATGCGTACCCCCGCGTACCCCCAGAAGAAGAAGAAAAGCACTGGAGATATGTGTGATATGCCCCTGAGATATCTGTCAAGTGGTGCGTTTTTGAATGTTGGACATTTAATTTCTGTTGTAGGAATTCTAAGGTCTCAAATATACAATAAACGTTTATAATTGCACAAGGAAAACATACACATGGTGCTTTTTTCTTAAAAAATGTTTAGGGGTATTCTCATTTTCTTTCTCGTATCGAAATACTACCCCTCAATGAGGCCAAACATAAGATTCACAAAATGTTTAGGGGTATGCGCACCCCTGCATCCCCCCCAGAAAAAAAGCACTGCATAAGTATATAAACCACATGTCTAAACAGTACAGGAGAGCAATCCAAAAGCAATCTTGGCTCTTCTAAAGACTCTAAATATTTCCTCCTTAATCCCTCTTGCCTGAGAACACATAGGCAGATAGCAATCGGGATGTTCCTGAAGGGATTCCTCTCCTATATCTATGAACCTCCTTTTTCTTGTCAAATGCCAATGCTTTGTGTAAAACTGTGTCTGGAACTATGGGGAAACTTGCTAAATCCTCAGGAATATCACACATTGGCCTGCCTAAGCCACCTTATGTGTGATGCCATTTCTGACTGTTTGTAGAGGGGATGGGCTTCTTCTCCGTGCCAAAATGCAAACCCTTAAAAGAGATGTTTCTTCTTGGTTCTGGGCATAGCTGTCAACCTTTCTCTCTTTTTTTGCAGGAAATTCCCTTATTATAGCATTGGGGAAAAGCTGGGAGGGTTGACAGCTATGGTTCTGGGTCTCTCTTGCCTCCTTGCTAGGAGGGGAGGGAACTCTGTTTCAACATAAAAAATGAAGATCTGCCTCGCTGTCACTCAATCCTGCCTACATTCATTCATCTCTGACCGATCATGGACTTAGGAGGACTCATTCCCTTGAGGAGTTCGGCAGCAAAAGCCAAACACCCCTATTTTTCTATATCGTTTCCAAAGAAGGGTGTCAGTCATATATATGATTTGAGCTTCTTAGCTGCATTTTATGTTTCCCTTATATTCGACAAACCTGGGACCTTTGTTATAAAACTTAGGGGTCTCTAGCCCTGTATTTCAAATTGGGTCTGACCCAGAAGGGAGTCCAGTACCCCGGGAGAGAGCCTTGTTTTGTAGGACTCTCTCTCTCTCTATGTTGGAAAGAAAACAGAGACAAATACCAAGTCTCCCAAAGCAAGGCAGTAGCCCCTTTTTTATTAAAAGAAACTGCTGCAGCAGGGTGTTTTGCAAGCAAAAGACCTTGAACAATGGCGCGTAAGCTCCTATATAGACTTTTGAAATTGCCCCCCTCCCGCTCAAGACCACCCCTCCATACATCAGAACTACATCACAAATTGGGAGGGACTGGTAGCAGTGATCTGAGCATCCTGGACCCTGCCCCCATGTCTCCTCTTGCCCTCCACCAAAAACCCATCAAGTGAAACAAAAGATATTTACATTTCCCTATTTCCCAGCCAAGTTAATCACACCCTTTTGTCTGGCACTCAGGTATCAGGATGCCAGAGATTATCACTCAGGTAGAGGGCTGCTGAGTAGCTGGATGGACAACCCCCCTTTTGTTCCTGAGACAAAGAAATACTTGGTCAGTTGGGAGTAAAAAATGGAGCGAGGCCTGTCTTCCTGTGCTGTTTTTCAGACATGTGGCCTTATTTGTTTTGGTACATCAATAACAATTATTATATATAAATAAAATACCTTAAAATTCTTACAACACCTTCAGCATGTAAAACAGATGCTTTACCACTGAGCCACAGCCCTTCTGCATCCCATGGTCTCGCTCCTCTTCCCTGGCAGAATTTTCCTGGTATTCAGAGACATACCTCTTCCAACACTGAATACGGTGTATAGCCATCATGGCTAGAAACCACTGGTAATGTTATACTCTATGCATTTATTTAAACCCCTTTTGGAAGCCATGCAAGTCGTTGGCAGAGTCAAAAATAAAAACAGAATATTTGCCCACCTTGCTTCTTATCCAATCTCCAGGCCACCGCTGGCAGCTTGGATTCCACAACAAGATCCTGTAACTGTGTGCCCTCTTTCAGTTTCAGGAGAGAGTCCGAGACCTGGAGAAGGAGCGAGATTTGCTGAAGGAAGATTACGACAAACTGCTGGAGAGGTGAGAGATGGGCTGGCGGGAAAGGATAAGCAACTCAGGAGTTTGTTCCCTCTCAGCAAAAGCCATTCGTGCAGCAGTTGGGAACCTCAGACACAGGGGCCGAATGTGGCCCTTCAAGTCTCTCTGTTTGAGCCTTAGGACTTTTCAGGTCAGACCCCTTCCTCAGCGAAGCCCACTTTCCCCACTTCTTGAGTGTTTTTGTTTTGGCCTGTCTGTTTTGGAATGTGTCTGTGAACTCTGATGTTGGTCACATTCACATAATAATAATAATAATAATAATAATAATAATAATAATAATAATAATAATAACAACAACAACAACAACAACAATAACAACAATAACAACAACAACAACAACAACAACAACAACAACAACAACAATCCTGACTCATTAATCACATTCCCCCCGACTTGAGTGTAGATCCACGTTGGGTTGCCCCAGACACTCTGGGTGGCTTCCGACACATATATAAACATTCAAAAGCATTACAGTCGTACCTCGGGTTTCGTACACTCCAGGTTGCGTACTTTTTGGGTTATGAACTCCGCTAACCCAGAAGCGCAAACTGGGTTTTTTCGGTCTGCGCATGCACAGAACGAATTGTTCAGGTTACCTCCTTTTCGGGTTACGTACTGTAACCTGGAACGGATTAAGTACGTAACCCGGGGTACCACTGTACCTCATGAGAAGAGAAGACTCCCTAGAAAAGACCCTGATGTTGGGAAAGATGGAGGGCACAAGGAGAAGGGGATGACAGAGGATGAGATGGTTGGACAGTGTTCTCGAAGCTACTAACATGAGTTTGGCCAAACTGCGAGAGGCAGTGAAGGATAGGCGTGCCTGGCGTGCTCTGGTCCATGGGGTCACGAAGAGTCGGACACGACCGAACGACTGAACAACAACAACAATACAGGTAAGCATTAGGATGCCATTCAAAGCACAATGATATCATTTTAAGCACTTATGACTTCCCCAAAAGAATTATGGGAACTGTAGTTTGTTAAGGGCGCTGAGAGTCCTTAGGAGACCCCTCTTATTCTTGCGGTGGATGAACAATCAGCTCCTCTTCGCAGGGAATTCTGGGAATTGTAGCTCTGCGATGGGGGGGGGGATAGGGTTCGCCTAACAACACTCAAGAACCGTAACAAACCGCAGCTCCCAGAATTCTTTGGGGGAAGGAAGCCATAACTGCTTAAAACGATATCATAGTGCTTTGAATGTATTGTGTGAATATGGCTGATATCTTTGGGGAAACCTGGGTGAAAGACGGAGGCGTGTAGAAATAGACGGGCATTTTTGGTATGCGAAAAAGGGCTCCCTGCTAGAATTTACGGAAACATAGGCAAGGATTTTGTGGCCCTTTCTGAGGTGCGGCGAATCTATGTGTCTCTTTAGCTGCCTCAGCAATACCCAGCACCCCCTAGACGTGGTTCCTCAGAAGGACAGCGCCCCTTGCTTGGAAGAACAACTCAGCTCAGCAATTGCAGAGAAGCAGAGGCTGCAGGAGCAGCTGGAGAAGGAAAGAGGTGAGGGGGCCAGCGGGAGGCTGGCAGGGAAATGACTGAATGGGCAAAACGCCCAAAACATGTCCCCTTGCATCTCACATGGGTCACTAATTTGAAATGAGAGGTGGGGGACCACAAGCCCAGGGAGCATATGCGGCCCTCTACACCTTTCTGTCTGGCCCTCAGGGCTTTGGTCAAGTTGGACTGTAGCCTATTGCAGAACTGTCGCCTCAGTTGCCCCGCCCACTTATGCCTCTGGCCCCGCCCACTTTTCATCTCGCCCCACCCACCGCTGTCATGCGGCCACCGGAAGGCTGCCTGTGAGGGAATGTGGCCCTTGTTCTTGCCGCTGTTATTCCTTTGGCTTTTATAAATACCTTCCCCCTGCTCCAAGCTTGGGTGTGGACTGATAATTAGAATTGAGGGTAAAAATAATTGGCAAGTTACGGGAAAGGAACGGTCAGGCCTACTGAGAACAGGTGGCAACCTTGCGATTCATCCCAAATCCTTGTTCCTCCCCCCCATAAGCTCTGAATGAGGAACTGAAGCAAGAAGTGAGCCAGCTGCTGCAGGAACACCCACAGGACGTTGGCTTCTTGCGGGAGAAGGTGGCCATCTTGGAAAACCAGACTAGAGAGGAAGACTCTCCATCCAGTCTAGTAGTTCAGGTAGGCACTGGGTAAAACCACACACTTAGCAACTGGACCGTAGATACCGGCATTGTACAAACACACACATACCGTGTTTCTCCTAAAATAAGACACCGTCTTATATTTTTTTCCCCTCAGCAAAACACAGTACGGCTTATTTTCAGGGGGTGTCTTATTTTAACCGCATCGCATCGGTACGCTGCATAGCCACGCCTCTCCAGGCTGTTTTAATGGGAGGTGCTGCGTCACTATGGCTTATTTTCGGGGTATGGCTTATTTTCGGGGAACGGCTTATATTTCGCAAATGCATAGAAATCCTGCTATGGCTTATTTTATGGCTATGTCTTATTTTAGGAGAAACAGGGTATATGCAAGTAGGCATCGATTTCCATTCTGACCTTTGTTTGTCACAAGCAGCTCTGTTTCCATCCTGCTGCTGTTTGGCTTCCTACAAAGACTATGTTATTTCTCTCGCGGTTCATTACATTATGATTACGTGATTCCACCCTGTTCGTTTCGATGCAAAGAAAGCCCAATGCAAATACGGAGGGAAAGTAATCCATCATGTATGGTTTGCGGACTGAGAGCAGCAGCAGCAGTGAATATCAGTCGTTTTTGATGGGTTGATTTCCATTCTGCAAATGGGATGCATAAGCAAAACACTGGCAATTTCCATTCCCATTTTTGTTTCTGTGAGGATTCTCCAGTATCCGCACGCACAAATTATCAGAAGCCTTGCAAGTCTTCAGCTGCCGTTTCTTGGTCTTAATAAAATTGCGAGGAGTTCCAATCTGAACAGGCAGCTGAGCTCTTGCAAGGCTCATCTTGCTAGTGTTAATCGGCAGTGACATTTAGTTTAGAACATTTCAATGGACAGGGGGGAGGGGGGGAAAGAGATAAAACACCTCCCTGCACAGATTGGCATTTTATGTAAAAATGGCCTGATCCAAGGTAAAGCAGATACCAGCGGATTAAAATGCCGAAGCAAGTCGTCAGTGATATAGATCAGCCTAGTTCCATGAAATGGATTTGCTTTTCCTCCATTTTCTGATTTGGCATGGTAGTCAGGCACACACGTCGAGCCCCACACATTTCCTTCCATCTCTCTCCCCCCTTCCCCCCACCTTGCAGCCCCTCTATGTGGAAGGTCTCGAGAGAGAGTCTGAGAAGGAAGAGATGTTTGCCCAACGGAGTCTAAAGCGACGGCTCCACGAGACGGAGGCCGCCCATGCTGAGACCGTGCTGGAGCTAGAGAAGACCCGGGACATGCTCATCTTACAACACCGAATCAACCGGGACTACCAGGTGAAGCAAGGGGACTGAGCTGCCCACCTGGGAGATGGAACAAAGGGGGGGCGTCTTTTGGGAGGACTCGGGGTGTGTGCAGACAAGCATATTCACTGTGTGCTCGCCAGGGTCAAGCTCAGTGAAAGCTAGTTCTGTGGGTTTGCATTAAGTTGAATGGGTACAGCGCTGATTGGCTAGCGCCCGTGGTGTCCTCAAGAAACTTCCCTCCATCCCACATCAGTGGAATAATTTTGCAACTTTTTACATTTTTATTTAACGGGAAAGGAATTCAGAATAGCCCAAATGTGCAAGGGCACAATTCACAAAACATCCAAGGGAAAACGAGGAGATGCAACTTTTAGGCATAGAGAACTCCATTTTATTGGGCCTAACGCTAACCTGTTCTGGGGGCATGGCCAATTTCAGTTTTCAGCAAACGTATCGATAGAATTCCTCTGCTTGCATTGGTGCCTTCACATATTTTCTGCTGAAACACAAGCCTTAGGAGGGCCAGGCAAGCCAAGCAGTTTTGCCACCTTATTCCCACCCACCCAGGACTGCTCCTCTGCCTTTCAACAGCTGCATGGCAGACAGAAATTCTGGGTCTGATCCATGCATGATTTGTGTAGCTGTAAGGGAGCATTTGGGCGCGATGCACGGTATTTTGTGAATCGGATGTGCTTTGCCAAGCAGGAGGCTGAAGGAAGGCAGACATCCCTCACTAAAGCCATATCAAAATGTTATAAGAAAAAACTGCTCCTTTTCCCTTACGGGATATCCAAGAGCCCATATAGAGTCCTTAAGTAGGTTCCCTATCGGAAAGAGAAAATAACAGAGGCCAACCAGAGAATATTGAGAAGCAAAGCAGCTAGTAAGCCTGATCTTTATTAAATGTTGCAACAGGGTGCTCCCCTCGCACGCAGGAGACAGGAGGAGGACCCAGAACAAAGGTGTCCCTGCCCTTATATAGACTTTTGAAATTGCCCACCCAGTAGCCAGAGACCAACTCCAAAACATCATACATACATCACAGGGTGGGGGCAGTCCACCACAAAAATCCTGTCTGCCAGGAAACCTGACAATGGTCATTCATTGTTCTACCTGGGCAGCCTGGCCATTCTTTTGTGATGGTTAAATGCTTTAATTCCTGAATCCAGGTCACAGGCTCACCCTATTCCTACGCCCTTAAGACAGGTAAGGAAAAGACAATGGAGAAGCTTTCCCCATTTCCTTCCTCCTTGCAGAGAAATATTTGAGGTCAATTTGGGAGAGTCAAAATGGTTTCAGGATTGCTTTCCTGTACTATTTCAGACATGTGGTTTCTATATTTATGTATGTGTTTGCCTTGTAAATTTATGAACATATGATTTATATATACACTAGTGCTTTAAACCCGTTAAATTAACGGGCGCTAGAACATATGGGCAGCCGCTGCAAGAGCAACAACATCCTGGCTGGCGGGTGTTGTAAGAATTTTAAGGTATTTTATTTATATATAATAATTGTTATTAATGTACCAAAACAAATAAGGCCACATGTCTGAAAAACAGCACAGGAGGACAGGCCTCACTCCATTTTGACTCCCAACTGGCCAAGTATTTCTTTGTCTCAGGAACAAAGGGGGGGGGGTTGCCCCTCCAGCTACTCAGCAGCCCCCTGCCTGAGTGATAATCTCTGGCATCCTGATATCTGAGTGTCAGACAAAAGGGTGTGATTAACTTGGCTGGGATATAGGGAAATGTAAATATCTTTTGTTTCACTTGATGGGTTTTTGGTGGAGGGCAAGAGGAGACATGGGGGCAGGGTCCAAGATGCTCAGATCACTGCTACCAGACCCTCCCAATTTGTGATGTAATTCTAATGTATGGAGGGGTGGTCTTGAGCTGGAGGGGGGCAATTTCAAAAGTCTATATAGGAGCTTGCACGCCTTTGTTCGTGGTCTTTTGCTTGCAAGACACCCTGCTGCAGCAGTTTCTAATAAAGGGCTATCACCTTGCTTTGGGAGATTTTGTATCGTCTCTATATATTCATAAGTGCTCTTGAGAGGAGGGGAGCCCTACTAAGGCTCTTCCCCAGGTTCGTGGACTCCCTTCTGGGGTTGAACCTAATTTTTATAACACGGGGAGGGAGAGCCTGCGCCTCGAGACTGGACTGAGGCGAGCAGGTCTGGGTGGCGCCGCCACCACCGCATTGTTTGCGTGAGGGGTTGAGGAGGCCGAGCAGCAGCAGCGGGTGTCCGCTTGCCTCCCTCTCCGGAGTCGCCGCGGCTTTCAGAGACGCGGGTTGTGGGGAGGAAAGAGAGCGGGAGCGATGTGGCTGCTGCTACGACAGCCTGTCTTCACTTAGACCCGGTGGGGAGGGAGCAGCCGCTGAGGTGTGCGCGAGAGCGGGACTGCGAGCCAGGCTCATGCGGGGCAGGTGAGGGGCCGAGTGGGAGGAGGAGGAGGACGACGACAACAACAACAGCCGGGAGCCTTTTTTTGGCCGCCGCACGCGTCAGGCACATTCAGGCGCCTCGCGATCTCCGCGGGTGTTCGTGCCGCGAGAGGTGGGTGCCTAGGAGGGCCCGGAGCACCGAAAGGGGCTGGCGGTTGCCGTTAACACGGGACTTAAGCAATGGGGCGGTGAAGAAGAAGTCGCCTTCCATCCCTCCTCTTCTCTCCCTCCCCTCCTCTATTCCCCTCTCGGCCGGGTTGTGTAAGGTGAGGGTCGAGCCGAGGCAAGGAGAAAGAGAGGAGGAAGGTGGTTGTTTTTTCCTTGCTCTCGGGGTCGCTGAGCGGCACGCGGCACGAAGTCTCTGCGTTCCAACTCCCAACGGCTGTCTGTGGGGCACATGCACAGTAGCGCAAACCCACGGACACAGGGACTGGACGCAGAGACACTTGGATTTTATATATATAGATATGAGACCTTAGATTTCCTATATCAAAAATGTCCTCCTTTGAGTTTGCTTTCTGGGGTGGAGAGTTATATTGTTCTGTTACAATGCGCTGTATTCTATTGTAGCTTCTCGGTTTCGTTCATACGGTACATGTGTTTCATTGGCTATTTTTTAAGCCGCTTAAGGGACTAAGCGCTATATAAATAAATAAACCTAAAGCAGCCGTAAGTGGAGGAGTAGGGAAACGAGACTGTTCATCATCTCTCTCCCGGCTGAGTCTTGAGGCTGACTGTAGGTACCATACTCTCTTTGGCCGGCATGCCTTGATTCCAGGCAGAGCTGGACGGGGTGCTGCTGCAGACGGCAAGAGAGAAGCAGGAACATGAGGAGAAGGAGCAGCAGATGGCCCGCCTTCTGGACCTGCGTGGGGCCCGCATCCGCCAACTTGAAGGTAGGGATGCGGACGGGCATACCTCCTCTCCATGCAATCTCTGGCTTCCTACCCACACCATAGATTGAAAGCACTCTTTAGATCGGCACAAGGTGGAACATGTGCAGAGGAGGGCGAACAAGATGGTCAAGGGTCTGGGAAGGAAGCCTTAGGAAGGGAGTTGGGTATGTTCAGCCTGGAGAAGAGAAGGCTGGGGGTTGATGTGAGAGGCACTTCCAAATACCTGCCGCAGAAGAGGGAGCAAGCTTGTTTTCTGCTGCTCCGGAGTGTAGGAATCCAACCAATGGGTTCAAATTACAAGGAGATTCCAACTAAACATTCAGAACGAGCTGTTCAACGGTGGAGCGGGCTCTTTCGGGAGGCGGTGGACATTCATTGGAGTCGGATGGTCCTCTGGTCAGGGATGCTTGAGCTGAGATTCCTGCATTGCTGTCAGCAACCGTACTGAGGAGGGCTACACTGAGGAGGAATGGTGGGAGCCTCCCCCTCCCCCTGCTCCGGCTCCGGCTCCAGATCCTGAATCTTCCCAGGAGCAGGAGGGACAGTATAGATTTGGAACAGTGGTTTGCAGAGGGACATAGTTCAGAAGGCAGGAGCTGGGAAATTCTAGATGGGGAACAGCTAGGATAAGAGACACTGGAAGAGAGAGAGGGTTAACAGATTCTCAGTCTCTGGACAGCATTCACCTCCCTTCTCCAAAGTCATGGAGAGCTCAGAAAGTGTCAGCACAGAAAGCACAGAGGGTACAAGCTCAGATTACAAGGTGTGATGTAGATTAATAGGGACAGAAGGGGGTGGAATCCTTAACTGGGAGCACCGCCATTCTAGGAGATGTGTTCTTTGTTCTCTCGTTGTGATTATTATAGTTTCTAACTGCTAAGAAGACTCCTTTTAATTCGTTCTGCTTATCTACTGCCACGGAGGAGGAAGCCGATTCCCTGAAGCCTGACAATTGCAGGGGGTTGGCCTAGATGACCCTTGGGGTCCCTTCCAATTTTGTGGTTCTGTGAACAGGTCTTTGTGGCTCTGCCTTGTTTCCCCACCCATCCACCCACCCACCCACCCCACTCCAGCGCAGTTGAAGGACGTGGCCTACGGAACAAGGGCAGCCCCGTTTCCTCCCAGAGAAGGTGACCCATCCGCGGAAGCAGTCGCTGACCAGGCCCCACAGCTGCGGCGCGGGGAGAACCTCTTCGAGCTGCACATCTCGGGCGCGGTGCTGTCGGCCGAGGCGCTGCGTCTGCTGGGGGACCCGGAGCCCCTCACCTTTTGCACGTACTCCTTCTACGACTTTGAGACCCACTGCACGCCGGTGGTGCGTGGCTCCCGCGCCCGCTACGGCTTCACCTCTCAGTATGTGGTGCAGGCCGAGCCGTTTTTCCTGCAGTACCTGCAAGGCGCCACGTCCCGCCTCGACCTCCACCTTGCCTCGGCCGTCGAACACGCCACCCTGGCCTCCTGCTGGCTGCGCTTTGGCGAGGTGCTGGGCAGCGGGGAGAAAGTGCACGCCACGGCGGTGCTCCGCGGTAAGGATTGCCCCGCTCCTACTGTGGCAGACGTTTTGGAGTCGGAAAAGACTCAAAGAAGGGAAACCAAAATGATAAAGAGTGTGAGAAGAGCCTGCCAGATCAGCCCTGTGGCCCATCTAGTCTGGCATCCTGTTCTCAGCGTGGCCAAGATGCCCGTGGGAAACCTGCAAACAGGATTTAAGCATGAAAGCAATTCCCCCCATGGGAATGCTCAGGGAGGCAGGAGAGGATATATTGTTTATTCTCCCTAACTTGCGCTAGCAAGTTCTATAACTTAGCAGAGCTTTACATTCCCCTTTTTAAACGCACAGCGGATAACTGGTTGCAGGCCAGCTTCCTGGAGAGTCCCCTTATATCCCCCTTAAAAGAATAAACACGCCACAATCTTGTTTAAAGTATATAAAAGAAGTTTACTCACAACATCAGTTCACAGTTGGATCCCTGAAGGCAGACTTAGTTACAAAATATGTACATTTGGATCTACCCCATTTGGGGGAATAATCCCAGTGACTGCAGACTGGCAGTTCACACAACGTAAGGAAGATGGAAAAAAAGGAAGTAGGGGGAAGAGGACTGCGTGCCTTGTGCTTTTGGTACCTGCACAGGTAAGGTCATGCCCACCTCTAGTCACATGCAAGAGGAAGTATGTCCCAGCCAAGGAGGAAACAGGAAGTTCCGACTGGCTGGACCAAACATCCCCTTGCATGTCCACTCTAGGAAAACAAGGAATGTTGTATTTGACTGCTACCTATGTATCACATCCCCCCCATGCGCACACACGTGGTTTCCAGCAACTGGTACAGTGGTACCTCGGTTTTCGAACGTAATCCATCCTGGAAGATCATTCAACTTCCGAAACATTCGAAAACCGAGGTGCAGAGGGCGGCCTGCAAATCCAATAGAGAAAATTGAAAAAAAAAACCTCAGCGGAAGCCATTTGACTTCCGAGGCTCATTCAAAAATGGAAGCATTTATTTCCAGGTTTTCGGCGTTCAAAAACTGAAATGTTTGACTTATGAGACGTTTGAAAACCGAGGCACCACTGTATTCAGAACGAGTGCAGCCTCTGAATTGGTGTAATAGTTTGAATAAGGGGGTGGAGCGACCCCCCTCTAATAAAAAGTTGCAGCGTTTCGAGGGGGGGTTAGTTCAGAGAAAAAGCAAGCACGAGGTGGCATGGTAGAATTTTACAAAATTGTGCATGGCATGGGTTAAGTGGATAGAGAAAAGTACCCCCCCCCCCGCCGCCCTCCGGCCATAACGCTGGCACTTCTGGACATGCAATGAAGCTGAATATTGGAAGATTCAGGACAGATAAATTAGAGTATTTTTTCTCGCAGCACAAAGTTAAACGATGGAACAAAATGCAGTGATGGCCGCCGACTTGGAGGGCTTTAAACCACAAATTCATGGAGGATGAGGCTATCAGCAGCTATGACTCTACTGTCAGACTTTGACAGTGCACATTCCTCTCGTGTTTTCCAAAGCAGGTTATGTTCTTACAGAACAGGGATCGAGAACCTCCTTCCCTACATCACTCAATCATCACAGCTGAGCAGCTGGTAGTCGTGGCCGAGTGGTTAAGG